>NC_056729.1:915288841-915588841 GCF_019279795.1 Protopterus annectens
ACCAAAGAGCAAGCAGCAGGCCTCCGCCATTTGAGAGAATTACCTATCCGTGTAGTTAAGCCGGATAAAGGAGGGGGCCTAGTAATCATGGATGAATTTGACTATAAAGATAGAATGCACCTTATATTGCATAGTCCAGCTTACGGTGAGGCCTCTTTGAATGAGGTCAATGTCACTCATGGTCGTATCAGAGGTTATTACAGGGATTTATATTTGGGCGGAAAAATAGATAATGATGTATACAATTTCATTGACATCTTTCCAGCTAAGATCCCTGTGATGTTTGGCATCCCTAAGATCCATAAGGATGCATCAAATCCTCCCATGAGAGCCTTAGTTGATGGTCGTTCATCAATGACTCACCCATGTTCAAGACTTATAGACAATATTTTGTCTAAATATATTAGACAAATTCCAAGTATCTGTAAGGACTCATGGTCATTCTTAAGTAATATTAACAAAATACCCTTTGACGGCAGTAATAACTTTCTAACAATAGATGTAATAGATCTGTATACCTCCATCCCACATATGGAAGCAGTGGAGTGGATTGAGGCAATATTGACTGAAATGGGGGCACCAAAGTCAGATATAGATCTAGTCTCTGAGTTATTGGAAATTGTCCTTACATCGAATTTTTTCATTTTCGACAAGGAGATTTATTTACAAAAACAGGGTGTAGCCATGGGCTCACCCTGTGGGGCTAGTGTGGCGAATCTCTTTGTCGCTTTTTGGGAGAAGCACTATGTTTTCAATAATCCTGAAATGATGAAACTCATCACCTTCTACACCAGATTCTTGGATGATATCTTCATCCTTTTTAAAGGTGATAAAGAGAGTGCTGATGTTTTTGTCAATACCATCAACAAAACCACAACATTCCTGAAGTTTACTTCGAAATTTTCAACAAAGGAGATAGACTATCTTGATGTTCAATTGGTTAAGGGGCCTCATGTATTAACATCTTCCATTTACAGGAAACCGACCTTTTGCAACTCTTTGTTGCACTTCTCAAGTTCACACCCATTTAGGCAGAAAAGGGCCATTATAAAGGGTCAGTTAGTTCGAGCTGTAAGAATGTGCAGTACTCTAACTGACTTTCTCAATGAATGTTCCCTTTTGAAGGACATGTTTTGTCAACGTGGTTATCCTTCTAAACTGTTTGATGAGTTGTCTAACGAGGTACACTTGAAAAGGATTGAGGGTCATTTTAAGCCCCTTTTAGACCAGTCCACTTCCTTGAACATTGTTATTCAGGATGTTCCAACCCCGCCAGCTGGCACTTCTGTAAATCAAGCACAAAATTTCGATGACACATATGTTGAGAAACAGTTCAACCTTAGTTTTATTATTACGTTTAATGTGAATGCCATGGCTATTATGTCCATCATTAAAAAGAACTGGCATTTCATTTCTGGTTCAACTGACCTTGCTGAAAAATTGGGTTCGTCCCCTTTGATAGTATTTAAAAGGGATAGTAACCTTAAAGAATTGGTACAAAGAAAAGGAAACGAATTTTCATTTTCTAGGCAAAAAGGGACATTTAAGTGTGGTTCTTGTAATTACTGTAAGTTTATAAGATCTGGCAATTCCTTTAACATTGGTAATAGGAAATTCCACATTAACCACAGGATTAATTGTCAAACTAGCTCCGTAGTATATGCTGCATTCTGTGTTTGCTGTCCCGCCTTCTACATTGGAAAGACGGACCGCAAACTCAGGGAGCGTATTTACCAACATATATACGCCATCAAGAAAAACAAGGGCGACAACGCCTTAGCTAAACATGTTTACAAAAATCAGGGACACTCATTTACCTTTATGGGTATTGACCACTTACAAGGGAACATCAGGGGTGGACCACTGTCACTGATGTTAGAGTCCCGTGAGCTTGAATGGCAATTATCTCTGAATGCCTTCAAAGCCCCGGGACTCAATGAAAACTGTAACATCAATGCAGTTTTAAAATTGCGTAGTTATTTTAGATAGTTTTTTGTGTACTTTTTTTGTGTACTTTGATTAATATCTTAATTTATTAATCAAATATTTTATGTTGAAATTTCATTACTGAGGCATTTAAATTTCCTTATGAGTGACTTTAATAATTGATTTTATGGTCATATTTTATTATAGTTGGGTCAATTGATGTACTTTAATATGAGTTAATAGACTAATTTTGTTTTTAATGACGTAACTACATTTCCGGTTGTGTGTGTATTTAAACCCATTGATTTTTTTACAATTTATCTGAAGAAGCTGCATTGCTTTTTTGTGTGGCGAAAACGCTTTTTCTTAAAAAATAAAACTGCGTTAATACTTTTGAACACAGTCTGCTGGCGTTCTCATTTGGGACTTCCTGTTGAGATTTTTCTATATATATTTATATGTATATATATGTATATACATATATATATATATATTTATATGTATATATATGTGTGTATATATGTATATGTATGTATATGTTATATATATATATATATATATATATATGTATGTATATATATATGTATGTATATATATGTGTGTATATGTATATGTATGTATATGTGTGTGTGTATATATATATGTATGTATATATATGTATATATATATCTATATCTATATGTATATGTATGTATATGTATATATTTGTGTATATGTATATGTGTGTATATATATATATATATATATATATATATATGTATGTGTGCAAAACAAGATGGCAGAACCCTCAGCTTTGAACATCATGCTTCACGTTCAAAAGGACTAGGCCTGAACCAGCTGCTGCTCAGCCATTGAGACACTGCAGGAGTCCATGGTATATACAACTCCTTTTCAGGCTCCTGCTACCATCACCCAACAGGAAACTGGTATGATGTTCGACTCTTGCACGTCCCATGAGATTGTTCATACTGATACGGTTGAAAAGGGTAAACTGAGGGTGATCATTTTTGAGAGACTAGAGAGCATTTCTCAAATTCTTGTGTGGGGAGTGGTGCTCAGAGCTTTGCTAGGGTTTTGACCCATCTTGCTTCATAAGGGCAGATGTCACCCCTTTGAAAATGCAACTGAAAACTAAAAATGTTTCAGGAAAAGGAATGGAATTCTCACAGGGCCTTATATATGCCATCTTGTCTCTGAAACTTCCTTCATTCCTTTCAACTCCTTTATTTTCCCTCCAGGAGACAGCACAGATCTTTATCTGAGGAAGAGGAGGAATCTGATTGGTGATGGAGATTCCTTAGCATATTCATCATAGAGCTTTCTGCAGGTTTGCATGCCTCTGATAGTGAGGATACTTTGTCCCTGACTCCTCCATTGGGGAAATTCAGTTTGGGGAAACTTTAACAGAATTGTTGATTGGGTATCCAAACAGATATCTGTTGTACAAAAAAAAAATACTATAACTTGCTGGAGTTAGGGGCTCCTACACCTTTCCCCATTGTTCCAGTCTTGGAGTTCTTCCTGGATGCCTTTGCTTTCACTTCTACTACTACTGATTAGCTGCCTCAAACACCCAAAAACCTGACAGGTTTTAGAAGGTAACCAAGGACCTCGTGTTTCTTTACTAAAACCCAGTAGCAGATAAGTTCATAGGTTGTTACTAGGCTATCTACTACTAGGGCCCTAAAAAGCTTAGATGTGCACCCCAAACAGTATGGGTCCCAAATGTCATGGGGGGACATGTTAGGTAGATGGCTAAGGATTTGTGGGGGAGGGTGTTAGGAAGAATAATACCTTTCTTATTGATGTCATCTTTCCTTAAGGGACATGGGGGCCAGACCAGGTGTAAATTTACAATTTCCTATCCATTTGCCAAGTTTTCTTTTGAATAAGGTCAGGGACAAACTCTGTTTTACATGGATGGTGAGGCTGTTCCATAGTGTGGGTATCCTTTAGGACACGTCTGTCTCTCAAGTTCATTATGTTTGTCACAAGTGAAGTTCAGATTCCTGGATCTAGTGTTTCTGGTGCTGTTTATTTTGTACACCTGTAGCAGATTCATCAGGGCTGGGTCTGAGGGAACCCAATAAACCTGATAAAGATTCCCTGTTAGCATCCTGTAGGATACTGAATACAGAGGCAGAACATTCAAGCGATCGGTGTAGGACAAGGACATTCATGCCCTGAATTCTCGTGGTTAAAAACCTTTGTGGGCTTTCAGTTGTTGCAAGTGTCTGGTTAGATGTGTGCCTGAGGGGCATTGCATTCAGTGATAGGTCTGATAAGGGCTGGGTTAGAGTGGTACTATAATTTCCTTGAATCTGGATGCTATACCTTTGCTTATAAGTTGGGCAACATAGAATGATTTTCTTATTATCCTGTTTGTGTTGGTCAAAGGCTGTCTATATACATTCCCAGATCACTTACAGCTGGGTCAACTGTTAGGGGTGTTTCATCGATGGAGGAATTAAATTGAGTTAACAGTTTGCCAAACCGCATTATAATGCATTTGGTTTTGAGCACTGAGTTTTAGGTCATAGCATTGGCACCAGTCATTTGTCTGTGTTAAACCTACTTGCAAGATGTCAATGTCTTGGGGAATCTATAATAGCTCCTCTTTACAGTCATTTGCAAACTTGGTAAGCCAGAGGCCTTGAACATTCAACTTGATGTCTGAGAACTGGATACCAAACAGGATCAGGCCCAGCACAGAGCCCAGGGATATTCCACTGGTGAGAAGTCTCTTGGTGGAAGTGGTCTCACAGACACTGACGTCTTGGGTCCTGTGTCTGAGCCAGCTGGAAATCCAGAAAGTTATGTAAGGATTTATACCTAGCTCAGAGAGCATGTCAGCAGTGCATCAGTGGAGTGTTGTATCAAATGTTTTAGCCAGGTCAAGATACGCAGTATGCAGTGTTTTACCCTTGTCTGTTGCTTTGGTGACCTTCTCAAAAAGTCTACCAGGTTAAGTAATCAGGACCTTCCCTTAACAAAAACAAATTGGGATGCATCCAGTGTATGTAGATTGCCAATGATGTTCATCGTGCATACAGCTGCAGTAATCACAGATGGGTTCTCTGCCGTCAGGCGGTCCCTCGGTCGGCCGAATTCCAAAGTCTAGGTCCGGCGTCGGTTGTTGTCGCTTTCTTTCCTGACGTCAGTGCGACAGGGGTATATAAGACACAGCCGACGCCATATTCTTCAGTCTTTTTTGCCGCGCGGTGCCCGAAACAGAAGCATTTCGCAAGTGCCGGTCGGCCAGCTCCTGAATTTACGAAAAATTGGAAACCGAAGTCTTCTTTAAAGCTAAGTACCCCGTTGGGGAAGCTTTTCTTGCCTCAGACCGATGTCAGAAAAAGTTAACAATTGTATTTCTTGTGGGAAGCAAATACCGCATAAGGATTTCCATTCCCTCTGCATACCTTGTTTAGGCCCAGACCACGACGTCTCCGGCTGTCGCTTTTGCGCTACTTTCAATAAACGTACTATTAAGCGTCGGGCGGAGTTCGCCCAACACCTTTTTGGTAAAGCCTTTGATTATAAAATGTCGTCGGAGACTCCGACTACCATTTTGTCCAAAAAGAGGAAGGACAAGGACCGATACGCGAGGCCCACGGTCTCCACTGACACCACGCCAAAACTGGCTACACGTGGTCTGGTTCTCAGCGAGACGCCTTTGCAGTCCCTGACTACCGACGACACTTCTTTGGCGGTGTCTTCTGTAACCGAGACCGCAGGTACCTCGGCCCATACCCAGACTACAACCACCGAAGCCACTGTGAGCGTTGAGCCTCCTGATGTGGACAGGTCCACTTTCACCCATGGTGTCTTTAGACCCTCATCTTCCTTTTCCATTAAGGCCTTTTCTAAATCCAGATCAGCCAGGCATCCCAAGAGGCCTGTTGCACAGGGCCCATCTCCAGGCCCCATGCCTAAAAAGCAGATGCTTAAAATGGCTGAGGATTTAATTACTCTTATCAGGGGTTCCCAACCCCCTCCAGACAAGAGACCCAGAGTGGAGGAAGATTCTCCCTCTTCTGATCAGGGCTCCATTTTTTCAGAACATTCTGATGTAGAGGAACACTCGTACTCCCCTTTTGAAGACTCTGATGTAGAGCAGTCCATTCCTTCTGTATCTCCTCCAGAGGATTTTTCTTTTGGGGAAACCTTGCACACCTTGAGGGAACACTTCCATTGGGATGGCCAAGACTTTTCTGATTCCAAGAAAAGACTTAGGGAATTTCTTTTGTTACCTCAACACAGACCTCTGGCGATACCTCCTGTCTTGGATATACTTGATGATGTTTATGCGGAGGCTTGCCTTAATCCGGATTCCCTGCCTCCTGCCCCAGTTAAGCCTGATAGGTACTACAGAGTTCCTAACTCACACCATTTTCTTTACAAAAGCCATAATGCTGACCCTGAAACCATTTCTCAAGGCCCCAAGGGAATGAAGGCCTCTACTGCTAAGAATCCACTACCTTCCGAAAGAGAGTCAAGATCCTTAGAAAGGTGGGGAAAAAAGGTATATACCTCGGCCACCCTAGCCATGAGGGCCTTAAATTGTCAGTTGCATATGCTTAAATATCAGCAGTTTCTGTTATCACAATTAAGAAATAAAATGTCTCAACCTGAACAACCAGATTTGAAGGAGTTGCAGGATATGATGCATAGTGCAGAACAAGTAGGTAAACACACCTTACAATGTGGCTATGATGCCCTAGAGGCCTTAAGTAGAGCTGCTGTTAGAGGATCAGTCATTCGTAGACATGCCTGGCTTAGGGAACAAATCTTGCCAGATCATGTGAAAGCTAAACTACTAGATGCTCCTTTACAAAAGGATGTGCTATTTGGTACTAATGCTGAGGAGATACTACGGAAAATGGAAGAAAAAGCCAAATCTATGCAGGCTGTCAAAGCTTTTCTACAGGTTCAACCACCACGTTTTAGCAGAAATTGGCCTTCAAAAAACTGGTCCTTTCCAGCCACGGACAAGCCCCAAAGAGGTAGATACAGGCGCTGAAGGGGCAGAGGACAATCACAAGGATCGTATAGAGGCAGGCAATGGCAAACTCCAGCACCAAGAGGTGGCGAAGACAGTGCACAGCAATACAGGAAACAAACCCAATGACTTCCTCCTTTCCATGCCAAGCAAGTCTCAGCTGGCAGCACCCTTGGGAGGAAAGCTGGCATTATTTACAAGAAATTGGCATATTGTCACAACAGACAAATGGATCCTGGACGTTATAAACAGAGGCTACAAATTTCATTTTCACACTCTTCCAAAAATGAGAGGCATGCCAAACCTGCCACACAATCAAAGGGCAGAGGCACAACTACAAATTTCAAAGCTCATAGACATGAAAGCTATTCCAGAGGTACCAACTCACGAACAAGGTCAAGGTTTTTATTCCAGGCTATTTCTGGTACCAAGGAAAGGAACCGACTGGAGACCCATTTTGGACTTATCCATCCTAAACACATGCTCACATTACAGCAGCTTCTTCCCATGCTGGGCAAGGAGTTTTGGCTGGTAACATTGGACCTCAAGGAGGCATACCTGCATGTCCCAATCAGACAAAGTTGCAGAAGATACCTCAGATTTCTTGCAGGTTGAATTCACTATCAATTCTCTGCATTGCCCTTTGGCTTCTCTACTGCGCCCAGAGTATTCACGAAATGCCTGGCATCAGTAATTGCCTACTGCAGACTTCAAGGGATACAAATTTACCCTTATTTGGACGACTGCCTGATCCAAGCGGACAGCAAGCACATACTTCTGGAACATCTCGCTTATGTAACACGGTTACTGAATTCCCTGGGATACACAGTCAACAAAGAGAAATCCAGGCTAACACCATCTCAGAAAATAACTTTCCTGGGTACCAACTTGGACACAAACAACCAGATGGCCTATCTTACGCCAAAAAAACAAGGGCAACTAACTCAGTACTTCAAAATACTAGCAAATTGTACCAGGCTTACTGCAAGGAAAATCCTGCAGGCTCTGGGCTTCATGGCATCTTGCATTCTTTTAATCCCATGTGCAATGTTGCATATGAGGAAACTTCAATGGTACCTAAAAAACCTATGGTCTCAACACAGCCACAGTTTGGAAACAATAATACCAATAATTCCATGTTTGCAAAAGGAATTTCTATGGTGGGCCCAAGCATGTCAAACAAACACAGGTCTCCCATTCTGCAAGCCTCAAGCAAATCAAGTCATCATAACAGACGCCTCATATTACGCCTGGGAGGCGCACATGACAGACAGGTGCATTCAGGGCAAATGGTCCCAAAAGGAAAAGCACCTTCACATCAATCCGAAATAAATGCTAGCAGTGATAAATGCAATTACAGCTTTCAAGGACCTCCTGCATCCAGGACAATTATTGATAAGAACAGACAACACCACAGTAATGTGGTACATAAACAAACAAGGAGGAACACATTCGTACCCCCTGTGCAGACTAGCCATGACACTTTGGAACTTGGCTCTGGAATGGCAAATCGAACTTCAGGCACAGTACTTGCCAGGTTTGGAAAACACGCTGGCAGACAATCTAAGCAGAAATATGACAAATCCACACGAATGGAAGTTGCATCCTCAAGTGTTTACAAAGATAATCCAAGCGTGGGGGAGGCCAGACATGGATCTCTTCGCCTCCCACAGGAATCATCAATTGGAAAAGTTCTGTTCAAGGACCTTTCATCCAAAGGCCTGTAGAGTGGACGCCCTTTCATTCAGTTGGACAGCTTGTACAGTTTACGCCTTCCCACCTCTGCCTCTTCTGCCCAAGGTACTCTTGAAAGCAAGAGCAGACAGACCGAAGATGATACTGATTGCTCCAGACTGGCCAAGACAACACTGGTACCCTCTCCTGAGGAGCCTAACACATACTCCTCCCTGGTCTCTACCTCTAATGCCTCTTCTGCTGACTCAGCACAGCTACAAAACTCTTCACAGTCAGCTGAAAACACTCAATCTTGCTGCATGGAAAACACCACAACAGACCCTACTCCCCAAAGAGGTGCAGGATGTCATTTTGGAGGCCAGAAGGCCATCTACCAGAAAGGCTTACTCCGCAAAATGGCCAGGACCTTAGAAAACTGAATTTGCCTCAGGTATTACAGTATCTAGCTGAGCTGCTGAACAGTGGACTTTCTTTTTCCTCCATAAAAATCCATGCCTCAGCCATTTCTGCAAAATTCAACACGGATCCACCCTTATTCTCTCAACCACTCTTAAGACAGTTCCTCAGAGAGGCTAAGAACATAAGACCACCAAGGAAACAACCAATACCAGCCTGGGACCTTAATTACGTTCTAGAAAAATTAACATTGCCTCCCTTTGAACCAGCTGCCTCAACAGATTTGCAATATTTGTCCTGGAAAACAGCCTTCTTTCTGGCCATTACCTCAGCTCGTAGGGTTTCGGAACTACAAGCCCTGATGGCTGTGCAGCCCTTTCTCATCTTCCATCAGGACAGGGTTTCCCTTCGTACCATTCCGTCATTTATGCCAAAAGTGGTATCCAGGGTTGCTTTAAATCAAGCCATACACTTACCTTCCTTTTACCCCAATCCTCAAAACAAAGGGGAAAGGCTGCTACACTCCTTAGACATCCATAGACAGCTACGTTATTATTTGGACAGAACAAAGCCTTTCAGGAAATCAGAACAACTTTTTGTGTCCTATGCTGTAGGAGCTCAAGGGAAGCCAGTTACCAAACAGACAATTTCCAAATGGATAGGCCACTGCATACGCTTTTGTTACTCCTATCATGGAAAATCTGTCCCTACAGGCATAAGATCCCACTCCACCAGGGCCACAGCTACCTCTACAGCCTTCCTCAGAGGAGTTCCTACCAAAGACATTTTGGAGGCAGCCACTTGAGTTCTGTGCATACCTTCACAAAACACTACCACCTGCCTTTATATTCCAAAACTAGAGCAGGCTTTGCCACTGCTGTGTTGCAGGGCATTCTGGCTCATCCCAGTTCCACCTAGTGCCTACCACCCTGTGCGTAGCTTTGGGATTCTACCCATCTGTGATTACTGCAGCTGTATGCACGATGAACATAGTACAGTTTTGTACCTACCATAAATGTAGATGTTCGAGTGCTAATACAGCTGCAGTACAGGTTTCCCTCCCTCCTTCCCCTCTTGGTAAAGGCCTAGTGGCTAACACCTCCTCATACAACCTGATTGTGTTATCCTTCTATGGTGTATTTGCTTGCAACTACTGATTTTTGATTATATTGCATTGCTTGACTATATATATATATATATATATATATATATATATATATATATATATAAAATTTATGTATTGCCTTCCTTCTGGGGTCACCTGACATCTGGGGCAAGAAAGACTGAAGAATATGGCGTCGGCTGTGTCTTATATACCCCTGTCGCACTGACGTCAGGAAAGAAAGCGACAACAACCGACGCCGGACCTAGACTTTGGAATTCGGCCGACCGAGGGACCGCCTGACGGCAGAGAACCCATCTGTGATTACTGCAGCTGTATTAGCACTCGAACATCTACATTTATGGTAGGTACAAAACTGTACTTTCTTATTTATCATTTCTATGATAATTTGTTCCATGGCTTGGCACATTAGGTTTGTTAGACTGATGGGTGTGTAGTTCCCAGAGTCTGTTGATGATCTGCCCTTGTGGAGGGGAATGACTGTTGCAGTCTTCTTTTCACTTGGATTGTAGCCTATTTCAAGGCTGTATTTGAAGAGCGCCTCAAATGGTACTGATAAGTCATGTTTTAGACTGTTCAGGAGGCAACCAGGTCTGTTGTCCAGATTCATGGATGCAGTCTTCTTGGCTTTAGTGAGTGTTGAGAGCACCTGATTTCTGCTGATAGCTGGGTGAAGTATGTAAGAACGGATTTAATCTGGTGAAGCTGGGAAGGGAGGGGGTGAAGTCTGAGCTGAATTTATCAGCCAATAAATTTGTTGTCACACTTATTTGTGTAGGTGGTTCACCACAGTTCAGCACACTGTTGTGTGTTACCTCTAAGGTTCTAGATGTAGGTGAAGAAGGCTTTCTGATTGTCCTTTGCTTATGAGGCCTTGTTGGACTTGATTAGACCTCTTAGTTTATTGTTTAGTTGTATAAGATAGCACTTGTCCTTAAGGGAATTGCTTTTCCTGATTTTTATTGTACACCCTGTTTAGGTGAGAATTCCATTGGTTGGATTTGCTTTTAGTGTATGTTTTGAGTTTATTTCTGGTAGGTACGTCAGTCTCTATGCAGTCCTTCACATGTTGGTATAGTGACATTGATTAGTTGTGTAGCTGGTCTTAGGGTCGGGGAGATGCTTCTGCTTTCACCTTTTCTGCTTGCACACCTGCTAAGCTTCAGCCAGCAGCTAATGTTTTGCCATCTTGACAGAGATAGTAAAGCCATGGACAGGTATGGGAAGGTTTGTACCTCTGTCACACTTGGTTTCAGAGCTTTGAATTACCAAACTCAAATGATATAATACCTTGTGGCCATTTTAGTGCATCTAAATAAGACTATAGCTAACCCTGACACTTCCGAGTATAATCAACATGTGATTTCTGTACATAGGCTAGCTACAGAAGTTGCTAGACATTTCATTAAATGCAACTGAGATGCTCCACATGTTTTTTCTTTCAGGGCTACTGCTACTGGACCAGTTATTAGATTTGCTTGGCTTCACCTATAGTCCCTCTGTGAGATTAAGGCCAAGCTTTTGGAATCCCACTTTCATGGGGCCCTTTTTATTTGGATACTGTGCAGCAGAACTTTTCAGGACTCTGGAAGAGAAGGGGAAAAATTATGCAAGACTTCAAACAGATTTTTCTCACTTCAATGTCTAGGTGTCTAAGAAATTAGCTGGCTAAGCCCATTTCATCAGATACCCTCTCAAAAGGACAGGAAACAACCCAGGAAGAGATTTCATGATAAGCCTACCAGAGATACAAGTATGGAAAACCTCAGTTTACAGGCAGGTCAGTAGATAGTCATATCTACTGCCACCTTTCTCCCTCCTTCCTCAGTCCAGGAATTTTCTTGTCAAAAAGCCTAACCTTGTCTGTTCCAGGAAAGGAATTCACTACAGACAAATGGATATTATCCATCATTCAACAAAGTTACAAGATGTCTTGGAGAGAAATGTAATCATTGAGGGGCATTTCTTCCTTCTCATTCCAATCAAATGTACCTTTTCCCTCCTCTCTTACAGGGTCTCCTTACCCAAGGCACCATACAACTGGTTCCACAACATTATCCAGGATGGAGCTTTTATTCAGGATTTTTCTTAATCCCTAGAAAAGGGGGTTCTTGGAGATACATTTTGAATTTATTTCACCTAATCAACTTTCTGGAGTTGCCAACTTTTAAGACACTATCACTGCAGACATCCTTCCTTTAATCCTACCTAACAAAACTTTAATCTTCCTAACAAAACACTACAGAATAGATGCCTTTGTTAGAGCAAGGACTAATTTTGCCAAATCTGTACTTGGATTGATAGATGGCTCTCCTGTGTCCAGTCCATCTACTCTTTCCAACCTCTAAGCTTTGGAAATCATCCAATGGTATCGGAATACTGCAGCAGTGATCTAAGGAAGGACATAATACAGTTAAAGAACTTGCCATAACAGATGTACTACTGATCATTGTTAAAGTTTTGCTTCCCTTCCTCCTTCCCCTTTGCTGTTTGTACTTCTCGTTACACCCTGTGGACCGAAGGAGGAGCATTTCCTTCTCCCCTTCTTTTAGCTGACCATGTCTTTTCTTTGCTTCGTTACTTGGGCTTTACCAGGGTCTCCCGGCTTAGACAGCCTGAGGATCTTTAACTCCTCTGTCTGCCTCCATAAACCTTTGCCCATAGGCTTAGGTCATATGCTGAATGTATGAGCATGTGGCAAAATTATGGCTTTGGTACACTGACCAGACTTCAGGTTACCTTTCTAAGATAACCCAACAGTACTGAGGTACTGCAGCAGTGATCACTAAGACATCGACTGTTATGGTAAGTTCTTACACAACTGTACATTCTTACTAAGAGTGTCTGAAAGCCACTTTGTCTGCCCTTTTTGTGTATCATAAAAGAACTGTAAGCTTCATTTTGCCAAAATATTACTTTATTTGGTGAAGTCCTGTTCAGTAGTCAGAATGTGAATATTCCTGTTAGAATTTTCCAAGAGTTTGTAGATGCCCTTCCATGTCACTATTGCAGAATTCTTCGCCTAAGGGATGTCCTGCAAAGTTAGCCCAATGTCTGTCTAGTATACCAAAGCCTTCAGCTCTTATAAGTGCCGTACATCACACACATGCTCTTCGTGCAAGATGTAGGGCATAAAGGGGATGTAGGGACACAAACACTAAGAACTTCTTTGCCGCCAGTCTGATTGCATTTATCGTACATCCTTCTGCTGTGCTGGTTATCAAACTGGTTTTCCAGGTATGTCCCCAGGTGGACTTTTCATTTTTTTTTTTTTTTTTTTTTTTTAATTATTCTTGTTTGGTACAACATTCTTGTCGTCCAGAAAGGAAGAATATCAGTGTGGGAAGCAGATTCACCATAAAGACCATCACAATCAGTGTCTTTTTCTGCTTTGATTTTTCCCACAGTCATGCAGTGTTCTGTCTGCGAGGTGTTTGTGCCTAAGACCCTACATAGTTGCCTCTTCTCTTTGTCCATATGCCTTGAGAACCAACATTTTAAGGTATTGGCTAAGGATGCTATGACAGAATTCTCTCATCACAAGGGTCAGTCATTTGCCAAAAAGAAGGCCAAAAAAGGCAGCTTCTGTCCAGCCTCTCCTAGATGCCTCTCTAGAGGCTAGTGAAAGCCCTGAAGACATCCGGTGTTGGTTTAATTCCTCTGCTGTTATTCTTTTGGAGGCTAGCATGGGTCCAAATTCTTAGACGACTTCTGAGGATTTTCCAGCGTCTGTACCTGGTGTTGAGAGGGTACCACAGCTGATATCTGAGAGGACATTTCTGTGAAAATTGTAGAGTTGCATCAGGGGTCTGACCGTCCAAGGGTTTTTTGAGTGGACATCCCACAGAAAAAAAAAAAAAAAAAAACAGAACAAAAACATATTTCCCCTGTTGTAAAGGATCCCAAGCATGAATGACAGGATTTCACTCAAGGTTAATTTAATGCTTTGATAGCCTTGAACCTTCCTCTAGGGGTTTCTGTTTCTGCTCCCCTCTGCTCTTCCACTCTTAAGAAACCTGGAGAACTGGACTCCTCTGAGTATTTGGACTCTGGGGAAGAATCCCTCACCTGTTATTCCCAAATCCCCCCCCAGACTACTGTTCAGGGAAAGAGGATTCCTTATGCCCAGACTCCCTATTTGAAGAGTTGTCTGTTGGGGAGACTGTTGCCCTCATGATGGACTATTTTAAGCAGAATTATTCCCAGGTCCCCGATAATAAAAAAAAGTACTATTAACTCCTTCAGATGGAGTTTCCTAAATCATCTACTATTCCTCCTGTTTTGGCTGCCTTTGAATGCCTTTTCTGTAGCTGCTGTAGTCCCTCAGCCTACTGTACCAAGTAAGCCTGATTTCTTTATAAGTGCCCTTCTGCTGACCCTTTATTAGTGTCAGTTTCTTCCGACAAGCCTTTCAAGTTGTTGCCCTCTACCAAATTACTTCATTCTGATAAGGATAGTAGGGCCATGGAAAAGTGGAGCAAGAAAGTTTACAATGCTGCCACCTTGTCTTTAAGGGCCATTAACTACCACCCATATGGCCAAGTATGTTTTGGCCTTCCTTTCCCAGGATTCTAAGGTGTTTTTTGATCTCCCTGATTCTAAGGAGAAGGCTTTTGCCTTTCCCTGTTAGGCTGCACTTCTTAAGTTGCCCGCCACTCAATCAAATGCAGCTGATGCCTCTTCCAGGGCTGCTGCCTTGGGTTCAGTCATGTGGTGTTCTTGATTATGTCTTCAGGTTTTGCCTTATAACATAAAGGCCAAACTTTTGAGTGTTTCGGTAGATAAAAGTTTTTTTGGGACTGCTGCTACTGATTTATTCAAGTCCCTCTTGGATAAGGGTAAGACCTTACAGGTGATGAACCCTATTTTTGTTTCCCATATTCCCAAGTTTCAGAGAAACTATGCTTTCCAAGTCTGCCTTCATTTGTAGCCAAACTTGCCCCCTCCTAAAGGTAACAAGGATTCTAGATGTGTTACCCATGCTAAGTCTACTCAGACTCCTTTCTCCCAGAAACCTTTTCACAATAATCCTGATTTCTTTTGTTGACATTTGGCCTTCTCTTCCCCTCAGCCAGGTAACCTTGTTCTCTCCACCTTTCCCTGTCTCTTCCAAATTGGCTTCGATTCACCTCGGATTCATATGTTCTTTCAGTTATCCATCAGGGATAGTTCATGGTTTCAAAGTCCCTTCCTCCCTTTTTAGGCATTCCTCAATCTCCCTGAGAACATCTTCCTCATTTTCTAGAGGTTCTGCAGTATCTTCTGGATCATGGCACTATTCAGCTCATTTGTACCATGCAGGTTGGGAAGGGGTTTTATTCCAGGACATTTCTGGTTACTTGAAAAGAAGGCACCTGGTGATCAAGTCTGGATTCTTCCCTGCTAAATACCTTTCTCAAGATCCCTTCTTTTTAGATGTTATATCTTCAGACATCATCTCCTCTTCTGCTTCCACAGGCCTTTCTGGTGTGTCTGGATTTCAAAGATGCATACGTTCACATCCCCATTCATCCTCTTTATCAGGACTAGATTACATTTCTAGGACTCTCTTCCTTTCATTTTCAGCTCTGTGCTTTGTCCTTTGGCCTTTTTATTGCCCCAAGGGTATTAAACAAATGACATGCTCCTGTCATTGCTTTTTTGCAGGCTTTGAGGTATTCACATCTTTTTCTATCTAGACAATCTGCTTTTTCAAACTGCTTCTCCCAGCAGTCTGCTGCAGGATCTCCAGTTTACCTCTTGTCTTTTATACAGTCTGGGGTTCACCATATACCTCCAGAAGTCAGTTCTAATGCTTTCCAGGATCACATTTCCTCGGATTCAGTCTTCAGACTGTTCTCATGCTGACATCTCTTCCTGCTCCTACTCTGTTTTTCCTCGTGTCGTAGCCAGTGAATTTCTCAGAGTCCTGGGATTTATGGCTTCCACCATTCCCATGCTCCTTCTCATCAGGCTCCATATGAGGAAACTTCAGTGGTACCTGAAATTGGTGTTGAGGTTCTGAACTCCCTTTTGGATCAGGGCACTCTTCAGCCCATTCCTCCCACCCAGGTTGCAAAGGGGTTTCACTCCAGGATATTTCTGGTTCCCCGAAAAGGAGGGTACCTGGAGATGTTCTTTGTGTTTCACTGTTGCAGTCATTACATTTGGGTGATCTGTTAGCAGGTTGCCCTCAGTCGGCCTGATTAACAAAGTCTTGGATCCTGCATCGGTTGCTGTCCCTTCTTCCATGACATCATGTCGTCAGGGGTATAAAACATGCATCCGATGCCATTACAGCAGTCTTTCTTGCCATGCAGTGCCCGAAGCAGAAGCATTTCATAAGTGCCGGTCAGCCGACTCCTGAAATTTTCATTTTCGAGTTTCAGAACCAAAGTCTTCAACTTAAAGCTAAGTACCCCATTGGGGAAATGTTTTCTTGCTCCTTACCAATGTCAGTAAAGGTTAATAACTGCGTTACTTGTGGAAAGCAAATACCTCACAAAGGTTTTCATTCGTACTGTATTCCTTGCCTAGGCCCTGACCACGACGTACCTTGCTATCGGTTTTGTGCTTTATTTAATCAGCGCACTGTCTGTCGTTTGTACTTTTTTGCCTCTAAATATTTCGGTTCTCAGTTTAATTATCCAGAAATGTTGTCGGTTAGCCATCCGACTACCGGGATTCCGAAAAAATGCAAAGATAAAGACAGAGACAGGCCACCAAGGTCCAAAACTGCAGACGACGCTTCTCCTAAGCCAGTCGCCAGTTCGCCGGTACTCAGTGAGGCGCTTTCGCAGCCCCTGATACCCGCTACTTCTGATTCACAGGCCTCTACTGAGGCCCATTCGGAGTCTGGTGTGCCACGAGAGGCTTCACCTATGGAACCCGTGGATGTCTGTACCTTGGATGGGTCCGGAGCCGCTATGCAGGCACTGGCGTCTGAGGGTGTTTTCAGGCCTATAGACTTGCATATTAAATCACCTCCACCTTCATTACTAAGGCCTAAATCTCGATCTATATCTAAAAAACAGACGCCCAGGCCACATGTTCAGGCCCTATGCCTAAAAAACAAATTATCAAAATGGCTGAAGATTTAATTACTCTAATCAGGGGTAGTCAACCCCCCCTCCCTTCTAAGAGGCCTAGGGCTGAGCTTGATTATGAATCTTCTGATCAGGTTTCTGATTCTTCTAATGACCTAGATTTGTTCATTCCTACTTATGAGGATTCTGATGCAAAGGATTCCATTCCCCCTGCTTCCCCTCCTGAGGATTTTTCTTTTGGGGAAACTTTACATACCTTAAGGGAGCATTTCCACTGGGAAAGTCAGGAATTTTCTGATTCAAAAAAGAGGCTAAGGGATTTCCTCCTTCTTCCTCAGCATAGGCCTTTGGCTATACCTCCTGTACTAGACATTGTTGATGTGCTTTCGGAATCCAGTATGGCCCCTGATTCCTTGCCTCCAGCTCCTAGTAAACCTGACAGATACTACAGGGGATGTTCATCGTGTTTCACTGTTGCAGTCATTACACTTGGGTTATCCTGCTGGCAGGCTACCCGCAGTCGGCCTGAATTCCAAAGTCCTTGTCCAGCGTCGGTTGCTGTCACCTCTTCCCTGACGTCAGTGCGCTAGGGGTATAAAAGATGCAGCTGATGCCATTTTCTTCAGTCTTTCTTGCCGCTCGGTGCCCGAAGCAAAAGCAGTTCGCAAGTGCCAGTCGGCCGACTCCTAAGATTTTCAAAATCGAATTTCAGATCCGAAGTCTTCATTAAAGCTAAGTACCCCGTTGGGGAAACTTTTTTCTTGCTCCAGACCGATGTCAGAAAAAGTTAACAATTGTATTTCTTGTGGGAAGCAAGTACCTCATAAGGATTTGCATTCTTACTGTATTCCTTGCCTAGGCCCTGACCACGACGTTGCTAGCTGTCGGGTTTGTGCTAGATTTAACCAACGCACTATTAAGCGTTGGTACGATTTTGCCTTTTATTACTTTGGCCGAAGATTTAATTATATAATGCCATCGGAACAGCCGACTGGAGTTTACAAAAAGCGCAAGGAAAAGGAAAAGGACAGACATCCGAGGTCCAAAACCGATGACGAGGCCTCCGCTAGGCCAGTCGTCGGTTCTCATTGAGGCGCTTTCGCAGCCCCTGATGCCCGCTACCTCAGAGCCACAGGCCGCTTCCGACTCCCACGTGGAACCAACTAGGCCTCTGGATACTCAAGGTATTGGACACTCAGAAACTATTCCCTCAGATGGGTCCGGAGCCGCTGAGCAGGCGTCAGCTTCTGAGATTGTTTTCAGACTTACACAGCTATATGTCAAGCCAACCTCAGCTTCAAAGGCAAAGACTAAAGCAGCTCTAAAGACAAAGAAACAAGTACAGCATTCTCCTGGACAGACTTCTATGTCTAAGAAACAGATGCTTAAAATGGCCGAAGACCTAATTACTTTGATCAGGGGTTCCCATGCCCCTCCTGATAAGAGGCCTAGGCAAGAGACAGAATATGACTCTTCAGATCAGGTTTCAATTTCTTCTGAC
Organism: Protopterus annectens; assembly: GCF_019279795.1. Taxonomy (NCBI): domain Eukaryota; kingdom Metazoa; phylum Chordata; order Ceratodontiformes; family Protopteridae; genus Protopterus; species Protopterus annectens. The sequence goes on from NC_056729.1 coordinate 915,307,510, forward strand.
TCCTCTTCTGAACAGGGATACTCTCTTCCTCCCTATGAGGATTCTGATGCTGAAGAATCTATTCCTTCAGCCTCTCCTCCTGAGGATTATTCTTTTGGGGAAACCCTGCATACCATGAGGGAGCACTTTCACTGGGAGAGCCAAGATTACTCAGAATCTAGTAAAGGCTCAAAGACTTTCTTTTACTTCCTCAGCACAGACCTCTTGCTAGTCCACCTGTTCTAGACATTGTAGATGATGTAGATGATGTTCATAGGTTCATACTAGGCTATCTGCCCTAGGGCATTTATAAGCCTAGCCAGAGTGTGTTTGGCTTTCGCTACCCATTTTAAATTAATTTTGCTATGCCCTTTTTCGAGGTTAGTATACTGTGCCTCTGTCTAACAGTGACACAAAAGTGATACCCGGAGTAAACCTATGATCTCCCATCCACTCATCAAGATTCCTCTTGAAGAGAGTCAATGAGGGACTCCGCCTAACCTGGACTGGGATTTTATTCCAGAGTGAAGGGAGCCTCTGGGTTATGAATCTGTCCCTCCAGCATGTCCTATTTATTTCAGTGCTGAGGTTCAAGTCTCTCAAGCACATAGCTCGATGGAATTTGGTTTTTCTGAGGTGCAGCATGTCCATTAATTCCGGGTTGGACATGGCTTTATACGTCAGGCACAGATCGCCTCTGAGCAGGTGGTATGCCACTGAGTAGAGCTGGAGTTTCTTTAACTGGGCAGCATATGGCATCTGTTTGAGCCCTTTGATCCTCTTGGTGAGGTACTTTGGGGTCTTTCCAGTTGCTGCAGGTGTCGGATGAGGTACATCCCAAAAGGGGCATTGTACTCAATTATGGGCCTGATGAGGGATGAGTAAAGAGGCATGATGACCTCCCCTGATCTAGATGTGAATCCCTTCATGATTAGGTGGGCTTTATAAAATGTTCTTCTAACCACTTTGACCACGTGGTTGTCAAATGAGAGATTGCTATCAACTTGGGTCCCCAGGTCCCTAATTACTTCTTCTGTACTTAATGGATTACCACTTATGTGGTAATTTGTGGGCACTTGTTTTTGCCAAAGGGGATGACTATACACTTTTTGGCATTTAGCTTGAGGCCATGGCTCTGGCACCAGTTGTCTGTTTCTCTGAGGCCCTTTTGGAGGATGCTTGTGTCGGCTGGAGAGTCGATTATGGCGCCCAGTTTGCAGTCATCTTCAAACTTGGTCAGCCACAGTCCTTCTGTGTTGGCCTGTACCTCCGAGAAATATATACCGAACAAGAGAGGTCCCAGGACTGCGCCTTGTGGGACGCCACTTGTAACTGGTTTGGAGTCTGACATGGCTCCAGCAATTCTAACCATGTGGGTTCTGTCCTTGAGCCAGTTTGCAACCAATCTAGTGACATAGGGGTTTATATTTAAGCTGGTGAGCTTATCTATAATGCCCGAATGGGGTATTTCGAAGGCTTTTGCGAGGTCCAGGTAGGCTGTGTGGACCACCTTCCCCTTGTCAATGGCCTTGGTGACTGTTTCAAAGAAATCGACCAGGTTTAAGAGGCAGGATCTGCCCTTAACAAAGCCGAACTGGGTAAGATCCAGTGTCTGTAGGTCCCCAATATCTTTATTTATGAGGTCCATGATGATCCTTTCCATAGCTTTGCAGACCAAACTAGTCAGGCTTATGGGGCGATAGTTTCCAGGATCTGTTGAGGCACCACCTTTGTGGAGAGGGACCATTGTTGCTGTACGCCACTCTTTGGGTACATATCCTGTAGTAAGGCTGAGATTGAACAGTAGTTTTATGTTTGGGTTTAGCTCTTCTTGGAGTTCATATAGGACGCAGCCCGGGACACCGTCTGGTCCCATTGATGCTGTGTTTTTTTGCTTTGGAGAGGGCGGCTCTTACCTGAGCATCTGAGATGTCAGGGGAGCAGCACTCTGCTGGGATAGATATTTGCCCTTTTGGTGGGGTGGGGGGGGGTGAAGTTTGCACTGAACCTGTCAGCTAGGATGTTGGCAATGTCTGTGGGTTTGGTGTATTTTTTGTCATTTTGGACTAATTCTAAGCATATCTGGGAATTCCCACCCAGGTTCCTAACATAACTAAAGAAAGCCTTGTGATCATCCTTAGTGTCCTGGGCAATTTTTCTCTCAAAGCTGGCCTTAGACGATTTTATGAGTGCCCGTAGTTTTTTGTTAATACTGATCAGAGATGCCTTTCCTTTTTGGGATTTTGCTCTATCATGTAGTAGCTTCCTCCTTCTATTGTATAGTTTGTTTATGGCTGGGGTCTGCCTTTGAAGGATTGGGTCTTGGTTTTATTTGGGATTGCATGATCCATGCATTCCTGAAGGTGTTCATAGAATGCGTTTATAAAGGATTCTGTGGTCTGGGCCGTATTTTCCACAGGCCCGGGAGCTTTGAAGGATTCCACCTTGGTTATGAGGAGTGTGAAATTTGCTTTAGAGAAGTTTTTCACTGTGGTTTTCTGGGCAGGGGGTGGGGTCGGGATGTGAATATCCAGTGAGATTAGTTTATGGTCTGATCTTACCAGTGAGGGATACACTTCTGTTCTGGAGCATAGAGTCCCCATGTTGGTGATGATCAGGTCCATTATGTTTTCCCGTCTTGTGGGAGTGGTAACAAGTTGTTCCATAGCATTTGAGTTTATAAATTCTAGGAACCTTTGGGCTAGGGTGTTGGAGCTAGAGTAATGCCCCCAGTCTATGTTTGAAGTCGCCCAATATAATGGTGTTTGGAGAGACCTTCATATTTTCCAGTGTTCTCAGGAAGGGCGAGTGGGGTTCCTGGGTTTGGGAGGGTGGTCTGTAGCAGGCTATAAACTGGAAGGCAGTTTTACCCACTGTTAGTTGCACATGGATAGTCTCTGATGCTTCATGCTGTGCCACCAACCTGGAGGTATGGGTATCTTTGACGAATATTGATACTCCCCTCCTTTTGTGGTTTGGTCCAAGTTTTGGGGCTGAAAAGCATGGTATGCGGTATAACCTGGTAGTGCTGGGGTGCTCTCGGGAGCATTGAACCAGGTTTCTGTTACTGCACAGATATCGATGTTCTCCATGCTAAGGAGAGTTTCGAGTGCGTGCATCTTGAGGTTTAGACTTCTGGTGTTGAGTAGCATTACTCTTAGTTTCTTATCCCTTGTGATACCTATGGAGGTGGGTTTGTCTTTTGAGCCTTGCATAAAAAAGGCACTATGGGGCTAGCAAGAGCCTTTGCCAATATCCGAAAGCCCAGGGGTGACAGGTGCAAGCCGTCCCTAGCGAAGCATCGTGGCTTGTCGAGCATGTCATCCCAGACTGACAGGCATTGGATCCCCTTTGAATGACACCAATACTTAAGCCAAGTGTTGAAATTGATGATCTTGTCTTCATATTGTGGCATCATTCTTGGTGAGGGTAAGATGCTACTCAAGTTCAGGGTCATACCGGCCTGGGCTACATGCTCAGAGAGCTCCTCTATGTCTCTTTTCATGTAGTCCAGGGAGGTACGTCTCGGGTCATTCACACCAGCATGGACAATGACTGAGTCATATTCGTACTTGTGGTGACCTGAGTGCTTGTGTTAAGTGGCGGATCCTAGCGCCCGACAGGCAGCTCACTGTGACCTTCTCCTTGTTCAGCCTGGTGAGCAGGACGTCAGTGTGCCTGAAGATAGAGTCACCTATTACAAGTGTATCAGGTGTGTTTAATGCTGACAACCAAACAAAACGAAAAAATGAACTGCAGAACTGTTGGCAAAAAAAACAAGTAAACCAGAAGCCAAAAATTTAGCGCTTTCATCCACTGTTTAATACGTGAACTTCCTCAGAAACATTTTCAAATGATTTCCAGTTCCTTAAATAACTTACTAAACAGGAAATGACATCATGACCATCAAACTGAAAAAATGACAAATGTGATTTTCTACAAAAATGAAGTATTGTCATAATGATAACAAATAAAAAAAAAAAAATATATATATATATATATATATATATATATGTATAAATGCAAAAATACAGTCATAAAAATGCAGTGTGAATAGCATAATAATCAACTTGAGCATATGAAATGCATATCCAAAGACCTCTCCCACATAGACACAACAATCACGTGCATACACACACACACACACACACACACACACACACAAACACAAACATAGAACCAAACAATCACTATGAAAATATAAAATACACATGTGAAAAAATATATATATAAATGTCATAAAAATATATATGACAATATAAAAATAATGAAGATATATACAGACAAGTACACACACCAAAATGTATATAATAAATATAAAATGTAATATATGTATAAAACAAAAAATTATGTGTGTGTGTGTATATATATATATATATATATATATATATATATATGAATAATGTCAATCATATCATGTCTCTGAAGGGAATCAGAGTGATATGAACATGTATGTGTACACACATGTACACCTCACACAACACACATGGATCACATGCATATGGTCTCAAACACCTATCTATATTTCAAAAAGCATTTTAAATTAATATAATCATTGAGGTCAGGCAACCTATCAGCCCCCAACAAAATTTGCCACAATGTCTCCTTGCATTCTAAGACATTGTTTAAATCTCCTCCAAATTCACTAGTGTTGATTTTTTCCAAAACTGAAAATTGAAATTTCTTAAAATCTCTACATGTTAAAGAATGTTTGGCCAAAGAATTAAACTGATCTTTGTTTTTTATAGCCAAATTGTGCTCGTGGATTCTTCTTTTTAGAAGCCTTTTGGTTTTTCCTATGTAATAATGTGTAATAAGGTGTGTTGTTTAGCCTTAAGGGCTGTAACTGTTCAGCACACTGGCTTTGTGAGCTGTGTGTTGCACGTGTTTTGCTTTGGGGTAGCGTTTGCTTGGGTGTCTGCTTTGGAGGTCTCTGCTGCTTAGGCAGATTTTTATTTAGAGCCTCCGAGTATGTTTTTGTGTGTTTGTGTTTGGTTTGCTGTCGTGGTAGGTCTATATGAGACTGGAATTGTAGTGAGTGTGGTTTCCTTCTCCTCCTGACTGGTTACGCCAGTACTGAATTGAGAGAGCTTAGCCTCCAGTTTTGCTATATGGTTGCATCTCTCACATGTGTTGGAATTTGTTGGGAGGAGGAGAGGGTTGTCTTTGTACGTGAGGCAGTTGTAACATTGCCTCAAGATTCCCAGATTCACCAGCTGGACCGGAGAGGAGACTGACAACTGACCTTTGGACATGCTAGAATAGTATTGGGAATTCCTTTATAATTTAAAAAAAGGGCCAATGGGGGGAACAAGGTACTCAAGGGGAGTTTGTGAGGGTGTAGTGCTTTTAATTTTTTAGTGCTGACTTAGTGAGCAAGTGCCAGGTAACTTAAATGCAGTGTGTTACAGGTAACTTAAATGCAAAAATGACAAACAGTAACTTTCTTTCAAGTGAAACAAGGAAATAAGTACAGTAAGCAATGCAGATATCACTAGGGATCCACAGAAGCTCTGAAAAGCCGCATTTTATGTGAAATTAGCGTTTCAGGGAAATAACAAACAACAAGCATACAAACAAAGCTATATTCAGCAGGTCTGGATCTAGTCTATGCTACAGCAAACAAGGTGTACCAATTTCAGTAAGAAACAGTTCAAATATGCAGGCACTATAAGCCTTTAACCAGAAATTCCCAGCTCGGAAGGGCAGAGTCCAGCCTTTCCTCCCACAAGAGTGCAGACCACGAACCTTCTTAATGTAAAATAACTGGCCTGAAGCCCAAGTGCTTAAACAAGAATTAATACACTTTTAGAATAACAGACACTGAGCCCTCAATCAGCAGTTCCCAACTTAGAAGGATGTAAGCTACCTGTTCTGCCACTACAGTGCAGACCACAAACCTTCTTAATGTAAAACAACTGGTCTGAAGCCCAAGTGCTTAAACTAAAAGGCTTAGAATGAGTTACTCCAAGCAGTAATAAATACAATTGATTACTTTTAAGATGATGCAAAAGCAAAATAAAGTAGGAAGAAACACAAATACAGTAAAAGCAGATAATCTTTTTTTTTTTTAAGTGGAAAGAGAGAAAGGAGTAGCAGAAACTAAGCTGATTGTCCTTCTCAAATGTTCTCCCTGTACTGGGTAGAATGAGGTAACGACACTGGACTGGGAGGAGGGTCCCAGATCAAATTTACACTAGGGGCGGGCAACTGCAAAACCACCAACTATAAAAACACTATACCAGCAGGGAGGAAGGGTAGGAAACAAACTGCAGAAATGTTTCTCACAGCTGAAAAGCAGCAGTGAGCCTTTAAATGAAAGTTTTAAACAGCTAAAGGAGCCTCTAGAAAAAGTTTAACTGCAACAAGTTATTAGAAACAAACAACCCAACAGATGCTTAATAAAAGTGGACAATTTCAAGTTAATACCTCACACACAGTGAAACTATCTAGAAAAATACACAGTACACACAGTGCTATAAATAACAAAGAAATAAAGAACAAAATAAACAAAAAACAGGATACTTAATGTTATATATTATAGCTCCGAGTTTCCTCAGTGTCCTTCCTTCGATCAAGCTCAGTGTGAAATGGTAGAACACTCACAAATGAACTTCTTAGGTAACAGAAAGTTGAAACCTGAGACAGTTTTTAAGAAAGAAATCTCAAAAGAACCAATGAGGTGCTTAGTCTAAGCTGTAGTCCAGGTGACCTCAGACAGCCAATGACCTCAAACAATTCTCTCTCACTGAGATGCCTGATGGCTTTGGCTAAACCAAGATGTCCCTGAATATGTGCTCAGGCGTACAGCCTCCACAAACACTAGGCCCAAATACAAGCTTGAATATGGAAATGCTACAAATATCCCCTCTACTTAGAACAAACTGCAGAAATGTTTCTCACAGCTGAAAAGCTGCAGTGAGCCTTTAAATGAAAGTTTTAAACAGCTAAAGGAGCCTCTAGAAAAAAAGAGTTTAACTGCAACAAGTTATTAGAAACAAACAACCCAACAGATGCTTAATAAAAGTGGACAATTTCCAGTTAATACCTCACACACAGTGAAACTAACTAGAAAAATACACAGTACACAAAGTGCTATAAATAAAAAAGAAATAAAGAACAAAATAAACAAAAAAACAGGATACTTAATGTTATATATTATAGCTCTGAGTTTCCGCAGTGTCCTTCCTTCGATCAAGCTCAGTGTGAAAAAAAAATATATATATATTTTCAGAGTCTGGCCTGTCTCCTGACTCTTTACCCCCTGCCAGACAGATACTACAGGGTTCCAGATTCTCATAAATTTATATATAAAAACCCTGCTGCTGACCCAGAAACTGTATCTCAAGGTCCCAAAGGGGTCAAGGCTTCCACTGCAAAAAACCCTATCCCCTCTGATAGAGATTCTAGGGCACTGGACAGATGGAAAAACGTTTACACTTCTGCTAGCTTGGCTGTAAAGGCTTTAAATTGTCAGTTTCATTTGCTTAAATATCAGCAATACTTATTGTCACTGCTAAAACAGAAAATGTTGACAAATTCTGAATGCTCTGAAAACAAGGAAATGCAGAATTTATTGCATGCAGCTGAACAAGTGGGAAAGCATACTTTGCAATGTGGTTTTGATTCACTGGAGGCCTCTTGCAGGGCTGCTGTTACGGGTTCTGTCATTAGAAGGCATTCTTGGTTAAAGGAACAGAATCTGCCTGATCATGTTAAAGCAAAATTATTGAATGATCCATTACAGCATGATACTTTGGTGTTAAGGCAGAAGAGGTGTTGAAGAAAATGGAGGATAAAGCGAAATCTATGCAGACAGTTAAGGATTTCTTACAGGTATAGCCACCCAAATTTAGCAGGAACTGGCCTTCTAAGAATTGGTCCTTTCCAGTGTCAGACAGGCCACAAAGAGGCAGATACAGACGCCCTAGGGGCAGATCCCAGCCCCAAGGCTCATACATGCCTAAACAATGGGGTGCTTCTACCTCCAAAAGAGAAGAAGACAAATCACAGCCATATAGGAAACAATCCCAATGACTTTCCCCTGCCAATTCCAAGCACTTGTCTTTTGGCAGCACCCTTAGGGGGAAAACTAGCACTTTTTTCAGAAAATTGGCACCTGATCACACAGGACAAATGGGTCTTGAATATAGTGTCTCAGGGCTACAGGTTCCACTTTCACGCCCTTCCAAAGACAAAAGGTATGCCAGACCTGCTACACAATCAATGGGCAGAGGCACAAAAGCAAGTTTCATCCCCCATGGACATGAGGGCTATTCAGCTAGTACCACAGCAAGAGCAGGGGCAAGGATTTTACTCAAGACTTTTCTTGGTACCCAGAAAGGACAAAGCCTGGAGACCAATACTGGACCTGTATATTCTAAACACTTTTCTGGACATTCCAAAATTCAGAATGTTGACTCTGCAGCAGTTTCTGCCCATGCTGGGCAAGAAGGCTTGGCTTGTAACTTTGGACCTCAAAGAGGCATACCTGCATGTCCCAATCAGACAATCTTGCAGAAGATACCTCAGAATCTTAGCTGGCTTAATGCACTACCAATTCTCTGCACTGCCCTTTGGCTTATCTACTGCGCCCAGAGTCTTCACAAAATGCCTGGCACCAGTAATTGCATTTTGCAGACAAAGAAGAATCCAAATATATCCTTACTTGGATGACTGCCTTATTCAAGCAGAGAACAAGGACATTCTACTGAAGCATCTGGCATTTGTAAAAAGATTACTAATTTGCCTAGGGTACACAGTAAACGAAAAGAAATCAAAACTGATACCCTCTAAAGAGATAATATTCCTGGGTGCAAGCTTAAATACAACTGCCCAGATGGCTTATCTCACGCCAGACAAACAAAGGCAACTGACTTCTTACTACGAAATGTTGCCAACAAAGACCCAGTTATCTGCAAGAAAAATTCTGCAGGCTTTGGGCTTCATGGCATCCTGCATTCTGCTAATTCCATATGCAAGACTACATATGAGGAAACTACAATGGTATCTAAAAAGTGTTTGGACTCAACATTGACACAGCCTGGAAACATTAATTACCCTCATTCCCTACCTGCAACAGGAGTTTCGATGGTGGGCACAGGCCTGTCACCATAACAAGGGACAGCCATTCACTTTACCCACAGCTAGGCAGACACTAACAACAGATTCATCCGATTATGCCTGGGGGGCCCACATGGCAGGAAAATGTATTCAGGGCACATGGCCCGCAAGCCAAATGCATCTTCATATCAATCAAAAAGAGATGCTAGCTGTACAGAATACCCTGACAGCCTTCAAGGATCTACTTAATCCAGGACAACTGCTGATAATGACGGACAATACTACAGTCATGTGGTACATAAACAAGCAGGGAGGCACACATTCCTACCCCCTCTGCAGACAAGCCATGACTTTGTGGAACACAGCATTGACTTATCAAGTACACCTGCAAGCACAATTCCTGCCAGGAAAGACAAATACTCTGGCAGATGAACTAAGCAGAAACCTCATGGATCCTCACGAGTAGAAACTAGATCCACAAATCTTCAGCATAACAAGGAAATGGGGATGCCCAGACATAGATCTATTTGCCTCCCCTCACAATTGCCAACTACTGAGATTCTGCACAAGAACTTATCACAAACAAGCATGGAAAGTGGATGCTCTGTCATTCAGCTGGAAAACCCTTACAGTAGATGCCTTTTCTCCACTGCCTCTCCTCCCCAAGGTACTCCTAAAGGTCAGACAAGGGAAGCCAAAAATGATGCTGATTGCCCCAGACTGGCCACGCCAGCACTGGTACCCAATCCTAAAGAGCTTGTCTCAAGGCCCAGCCTGGACATTACCTCAAATTCCTCATTTACTGACCCAAACAAAACAATCAGATCCTGCACAGCCAACTCAGAACCCTAAATCTGGCTGCATGGTGGATAATGTAACCATTCAGAACACACCTCTCTCTAAAGCAGTTATAGATGTTATTTTGGAGGCCAGGAGGCCCAGTACCAGAAAATCTTACGCAGAAAAATGGAAGAGATTCTGTGCTTGGAACCAGGCCAAGGAATTGACACGCTTGTACCAAATATTCCTCAGATTTTACAATACCTAACTGAGATGCTGGACAGCGGCCTATCCTTCTCATCAATTAAGATCCATGCCTCTGCCATTTCAGCTCATTACAGTACGGACCCACCTATTTTTTCACATCCACTGCTAAGGCAGTACCTCAGAGGGGCCAAAAGCATAAGACCACCAAGGAGAGCACCAATACCTGCATGGGACCTCAATTTTGTTTTGGAAAAGCTCACACTGCCTCCTTTTGAGCCAGCCAATACAGCTGAGATAAAATACTTATGGAAAACAGCTCTGCTCCTAGCAATAACTTCAGCAAGAAGAGTCTCAGAGTTACAGGCACTAATGGCTGTGGAACCTTTTATAATTTTCCATCCGGACAGGGTTTCTCTAAGGACAAACCCAACATTTATGATTAAGGTACTGTCCAGTGTGGCTCTTAACCAAACCATTCATTTGCCTACCTTTTGTCCAAACCCACAGAATAAGGGGGAGAGACTTCTGCATTCTTTGGACATACACAGACAGCTACTCTTCTTGGACAAAACTTAAGCTTTCAGAAAGACTGAGCAACTCTTAGTGGCATATGCTGCAGGATCGCAAGGGAAAGTTATTTCAAAGCAGACTATTTCAAAATGGATAGGCCACTGCATTTGTTTCTGCTATTCACAACATGGCAAATCAGTGCCTAAGGGCATTAGACCACATTCAACCAGAGCAGCAGCCACTTCAGCAGCCTTCCTCAGAGTAGTACCAACCAAGGACATTTTGGAGGCTGCAACTTGGACTTCAGTGCACACTTTTACAAAGCACTACCACTTACCTCTTTACTCTAAATCCAGAGCAGGCTTTGCCACTGCAGTTCCGCAGGGCCTCATAGTCACTCCTAATTCTATTTGGGGCCAGCCACCCAACCTCAGCTTTGGGATTCAACCCAAGTCTAATGACTGCAACAGTGAAACACGATGAACATAGTACAGCTGTGTACCTACCATAAATGTAGATGTTTGAGTGTATTCACTGTTGCAGTCCAGGTTACCCTCCCACCATCCCACCTTCATTGCTAGGACTTATCTGTACTTCTCTATTCTATACAACCTATGTGGTGTATTTGCTGGTAGATGAAGGTAATGTTTATGTTACTGCATGCATTTTTATGGGCAGAATTTTTAGCCTACCCTTGTGGGGGCACCTAACATCTGGGGCAAGAAAAACTGAAGAAAATGGCATCGGCTGCATCTTTTATACCCATGGCGCACTGACGTCAGGGGAGAGGCGACAGCAACCAATGCCGGACCAGGACTTTGGAATTCAGGCCGAATGCGGGTAGCCTGCCAGCAGGATAGCCCAAGTGTAATGACTGTAAAAGTGAATGCACTTGAACATCTACATTTATGGTAGGTACACAACTGTACTTTAATGAGTCCCACAAGTTCCTTTTCAAAAATCCTGTTGCATATCCAGAAACCATTTTTCAGGAGCCCAAGGGCATTAAGGCTTCTACTGCTAAAAATCCTACCCCTTCTGATAGAGACTCCAGGGCGCTGGATAGATGGTGTAAGAAGGTTTATACTTATGCAACCATGGCAATCAGAGCTTTAAACTGCCAATTTCATATGTTAAAATATCAACAGCATATTATTGGACTGCTTAAACAGAAAATGATGTTGTTTCCTGACTGTGTGGAAAATAAAGATTTACAGGATTTATTGCATTCTGCTGAACACGTTGGAAAACATACTTTGCAATGTGGTTTTGATTCTTTAGAGGCCTCCTGCAGGGCTGCTGTTACTGGATCTGTGCTTAGAAGGCATGCTTGGCTTAAGGAGCAATCTTTGCCTGTTCATGTTAAATCAAAATTGTTGGATGCTCCTTTAAATCAGGACCGTCTGTTTCGCAGTAAGGCTGAAGAAGTTCTAAAAAAGATGGAAGATAAAGCTAACTCTATGCAAACTGTTAAAGATTTCTTACAAGTGCAACCGCCAAGATTTAGTAGGCACTGGCCTACTAAGAATTGGTCTTTTCCAGCTCCTTCCAGATCCTCTCAAGCCAAACCCAGACATACCAAAAGCACCAGGTTTCAGTCCCAGGGGACTCTCAGATCTAAGCAATGGGAGGCCTCCACTTCCAAATCTGGAAATAACAAGACACCCCCCTATGGTAAACAGTCTCAATGACTTCCTTTTAAAATTACCAAGCACTTACCTTTTAGCCGCCCCTTTGGGGGGAAAGATTGCTCTTCATGCAAAGAACTGGGAACTCATAACCCAAGACAAATGGGTTTTCAATATAGTGTCCCAGGGATACAGATTTCATTTTCACATGTTGCCTACACCAAACGGGTGGCCAGACCTGCCCCCAAATCAGTGGGCAGAGGATCAAAAACAAGTACTTTCCCTCTTAAACATGGGGGTTATTCAACCCGTACCAGAAGAGGAAAAGGGACAAGGTTTCTATTCCAGGCTCTTTCTGGTACCCAGAAAAGGCAAATCATGGTGTCCAATTCTGGACCTGTCTACTCTAAACACCTTTTTGGACATTCCATAATTCAAGATGCTGACTGTTCATCAGTTACTTCCTATGCTAGGCAAGGATGCCTGGTAGGCAACTCTAGATTTAAAAGAAGCATACCTGCACATCCCAATAAAGGAATCTTGCAGAAGATACCTCCGCTTCAAAGCAGGCTACTTGCATTATCAGTTCTCTGCACTGCCCTTTGGCTTATCTGCTGTGCCCAGTGTATTCACAAAGTGCCTGGCTCCAGTTATTGCATTTTGCAAGCAAAGAAATACTCAAATATATCCATACCTGGACGATTGTCTAATTCAGGCAGAGAAACCAGGGCATACTTCAAAATCATCTGGCGTTTGTAAAAAGGGTTCTAACTTGTCTGGGGTGCGCCATAAATGAAAAGAAATCACAACTGGTACCCTCTCAACAGATTACATTCCTGGGTGCAAGCTTGAATACAACTGCCCGGATGGCTTTCCTCATGCCAGAGAAGCAAATTCATTTGGTAACTTACTTCAAACAAGTGGCCACAAAACCCCTGCTATCTGCAAGACAAATACTGCAAGCCTTGGGGTTCATGGCCTCCTGCATTCTTCTAATTCCATATGCAAGACTGCATACGAGGAAACTACAGTGGTATTTAAAAAGTTTATGGAGTCAACATTGTCACAGCCTGGAAACAATGATTCCTGTCATACCCTGCCTACGCCTGGAATTCCTGTGGTGGGCAAAGGCCTGCCACAAAAACAAGGGACTACCATTCACACTATCCCCTGCCACCCAAACCGTAACCACAGATGCATCACACTATGCATGGGGGGCTCACCTGGCAGGGAAGTACATTCAGGGCAAATGGAACCCAAATCAAATGCACCTGCATATCAATCAAAAAGAAATGTTAGCTGTACAGAATGTTCTGACAGCCTTCAAGGACTACATTCTTCCAGGACAACTAATGGTAAAGACGGACAACACCACTGTTATGTGGTACATAAACAAGCAGGGGGTACACATTCTTACCCCCTCTGTAGATTAGCCATGGCATTGTGAAACACAGCCTTGAGCTACCAAGTGCACCTACAAGCTCAATTCCTGCCAGGAAAATTGAATACACTAGCAGACGGACTAAGCAGAAATCTCATGGACCCACACGAGTGGAACCTGGAACCACGGATTTTCAACATGTTGACAAGAAAATGGGGGAGCCCAGACATAGATCTATTTGCCTCCTCCCAGAACTACCAGCTGGGCAAGTTTTGCACAAGGACTCCCCACAAAGAAGCCTGGAAAGTGGATGCTCTGTCCTTCAGCTGGAAAAGCCCATCAGTCTATGCCTTTCCCCCTCTGCCTCTGCTCTCCAAAGTTCTGCTAAAAGTCAAACAGGACAAACCAAGAATGATTTTGATCGCTCCAGACTGGCCACGCCAACACTGGAACCCACTCCTGCGCAGTGTGTTTCAAATATCTCCATGGCACCTGCCTCAGACCCCTTCCTTGCTGTCTCCGCAGGAGAACCAAATTCTGCACCCTCAGCTTCCAACATTGAACCTTGCAGCCTGGCTAATCTCTTAAATTCACCCGTGTCATCCCTCAGCAAACCTGTGATGGATGTCAGTCATCTTGGAGGCGAGAAGGCCTAGTACTAGAAAATCTTATGCTGACAAATGGAAAAGATTCTGTGCCTGGAACCAATCTTTAGGGATGAGCACAGCAGCGCTCAGTTTACCTCAGATTTTGCAATACTAAACTGAGATGCTTCACAAGGGCCTGTCTTTCTCCTCTATTAAAATCCACGCTTCAGCTATTTCAGTTCACTATAACACAGAACCACCCCTCTTCTCTCATCCCCTACTCAAGCAGTGTATCAGAGGGGCAAAGAACTTGAGACCACCCAGGAGAGCTCCTACCCCTGCCTGGGACCTTAACTTTGTTTTGGAGAAGCTCACTCTACCACCTTTCGAGCCAGCTGCTACTGCAGACTTAAAATTTCTTTCTTGAAAAACAGCCCTCCTTTTAGCAATCACTTCAGCTAGAAGGATATCTGAATTACAGGCCCTTATGGCAGTGGAGCCTTTTATCATCTTTCATGCGGACAGGGTATCTCTGTGGACCAATCCATCCTTCATGCCCAAGGTGGTTTCCCGTGTGGCTCTTAATCAGTCCATTCATTTGCCAACCTTCTTTCCCAATCCGCAGAACAAATGGGGATGGATTCTGCATTCCTTGGATGTGCACAGACAACTTAGATTCTACTTGGACAGGACTAAATCTTGAAGAAAATCTGACCAATTGCTGGCAGCATTTGCTGCAGGGGCAGAGGGGAAGGCTATTTCAAAACAAACCATTTCTAAATGGATAAGCCATTGCATTAATTTCTGCTGTAAGCACCATGGAAAACCTATCCCCCAGGGGATCAGATCTCACTCCACCAGGGCTGCATCTACTTCTGCAGCCTTTCTCAGAGGTGTTCCTACCAGGGATATTCTAGAAGCTGCTACCTGGAGTTCCGTACATACTTTCATCAAGCATTACCATTTACCAGTTTTCTCTAAATCCAGAGCTGGTTTTGCCACTGCTGTCTTGCAGGGCCTTATAGCTGGCCCTAATACTGTATAAACTCCTCCTCCCGACCACAGCTTTGGGAATCTAGTCAAATGAAATGACTGCAACAGTGAAACACGAAGAACATAGTACAGTTGTGTACACAACATAACTGTAGATGTTCGAGTGTATTCACTGTTGCAGTCCTGGTTACCCTCCCTCCACCCCCCTACTTTTCTCTGGCTATACCTCTATTTTCTTTTACTATGCTTAAAAGCCTTTTTGGTGTATTTGCTTTTGGTTGGAGGTATATTTTTGTGCTTTTTAATTTTATTGACTCCCCATTAGGGGGGCACCTGACATCTGGGGCAAGAAAAACTAAGTAATGGCGTCGGATGCATGTTTTATACCCATGACGACCTGACGTCATGGAAGAAGGGACAGCAACTGACGCAAGACCCAAGACTTTGTTAATCAGGCCGACTGAGGGCAACCTGCCAGCAGATTACCCAGATGTAATGACTGCAGCAGTGAATACACTCTAACATCTACATTTATGGTAAGTGTACACAACTGTACATTTCCTCTTCCTTTTTCTTCCCTGTCTCAATCTCAAATGTCAGTGCTGGATTCATCAATTCGCTCTCAATCCAGGGCTTCCCTTTCAAGCTGCAGTTCCCTTTCCGCAGCTTTTCATGGATGCCTCAGACAGGATTTGGGCCCCTAAAGGCCCAAGGTCTCCAGCCTCCTCATCAGAGATCGGATCATATCAGTGTAAAAGACAAGAGCTCTGCTTTTGGCTCTACAGGCTTTTCTTTCCCACTTTCATCCTGGGCCTGTCAAGGTCTTCACAGACAATTCCACAGTGATGTGGTATGTCAGCAAGCAGGGGGGGAGCACAAAGTCCTATTTTCTTAGCAGACTGGCTATGTAGGTCTGGGATCTAGCAATCCAGTGTCAAGAAACTCTTCAGGTAGTTGACATTCCCTTAGAGAACAGCCTAATGGCGGATTATTAAAGCATGTCCAGAACACAAGTTCACAAAAGGATGCTTCACAGAGATGTGTTCTTGGTCATCATGTCAGTGGGGTACACCTCCGGTAGAGCTCTTAACCTGCCCTCTGAACAGACAGCTTCCTCTATTCCAGTGTCC
This sequence comes from Protopterus annectens, assembly GCF_019279795.1. Classification (NCBI taxonomy): domain Eukaryota; kingdom Metazoa; phylum Chordata; order Ceratodontiformes; family Protopteridae; genus Protopterus; species Protopterus annectens. The sequence goes on from NC_056729.1 coordinate 915,323,768, forward strand.
CCAGTCCTATGACTTAGTGCATGGACGCAATGTCTTTTCTTTGGAAGTGGATTTTTTCTATGTGCTTTTCCACCCCACTTTCTCTGCTGTCACGGACTCTGCAGAAGTTCAGGCAGGACTCTCCCAAAATTTTGTTAGTGACTCCATTTTGCCCCAGATAACATTGGTACCCCCTTCTGTCTCACTTGGCTAGGGTCAGTTACCACAAGTTACTTCACCGGTGGATCTTCTCACACAAGACAAGGGATCTCTTGTACATCCTCACCTGCCCACTCTTCAACTGATGCTGTGGGTGATAGGGTTTTAATCCCTTTTAGACACCTCTTTTCTGAGGACATGCTCTGGGTTCTGCAGGAGTCCAGGAAACCTACTACTAGAAAATCATATATGCCTAAATGGAAGATGTTTTCTGTCTGGTGCCTGTCTCACCGTCAGAATACAGTATCTGCTGGTTCTCTCTGATTTTTGTGATTTGCTTCTTGCTGGGTTGGCATATTCTTCAGTTAAAGCTCACTTATCAGCAATTTCTGCTAGTCTGCCCTTGAATCCTCCTTTGGCCTTGTAGGTTTGAGGTCAAGCAATTCCTTAAAGGCACCCTTCATACCAGGCTCACAGGCAACCTATTTTGCCTTCTTGGGACCTCAGATTTGGACTTGATCCAAGCTCCTTTTGAACCTGATTCTTCAGCTTCCTTACAGTATTATATCTGGAAGAGACTGTTCTTTCGGGTCTTAATTCAGTCAAGTGTTTGAGCTTCAGGCAGTCATGGCTATTCCTCCCTTTTAGTTTACCATAGAGACAGGGTGTCTCTTTGTACTAATCATCCTTTTATGCCCAAGGTGGTCAACGAGTTGTCTGTCAATCAGTCTGTTCATTTTCTTTCTTTGCTTTTTTCCTTCTTCACAGTCTGCCAGTGAGAAGGGTTTGGATTTACATAGACAGCTCAGATATTATTTGGATAAAACTAAATTTATTTGCAAGTGTGAACAGCTTTTTGTTTTGTTTTCATGCCATGTTTTTGGGTTTGGCTATTTCTGAGCAAGCCATGTCCTCCTGGATTTCTGACGCTATTTCCTTTTGTTATTCTTTTCATGGCAAATATCTCTACTTGGTCCGCTGTTCATACTTTCACTCAATATTATAAGCTGGATGTTATTTCAAGGGCCAGAGCAAGTTTTGCCAGGGTTATTCTGCGTGGGTTTCAGAAGGGTTCCTCTGTGCCTTCCTCCGCCCAGACTTTTTCTTGAGCTTTTGTATGCTCCCTTTGTTGAAGAATACTTCCATCAGTGATGTGGAAGGACATAATACAGTTGTGTAAAATTTTACCATAACAGTAGATGTCCTTATCGTCACTTTTGCATATTTGCTCCCTCCCCCCTTCCTGTATCCTGGCTGTTGCCCAGTGTTCTGTTTTCCTCCGGACCAGGGTGCCCTTACTTCCTTCTTTCTATTTCCGTCTGGATGCACCTTTTCCTGTTAGTCCTTGAGGGCATTCTGATCCTCCTTGGGCTTTTTAAGTTCTGAGTGTTTGCATCTGTATATCACCTTTATGCCCTACGTCTTGTGTGGGGAGTATACTTGTGATATATTGCACCGTGTACGAGCTGAAGGCTTTTGTATACTGGCTGGACATTGGGCTATCCTTGGCAGGAGGTCAGTTAGATGAAGAATACTGCAACAGACTTCACACAACTGTACTTTTTAAAGTTTGACAGGCCGGTGTGTCAACTTATTGTGAGAGCTTGTCCTTTGGTGCTTTTAGCTGCATCCTGACTGAGAATCCTACATGTTATAATGTGCATGATTTCTTATTTTTGGATTGACATTCCTTTAGCAGTCTATTGTAGTTCCTATCTTTTTGTAAGTAATACACATGATCTAGCGTGACAGACATCCTTTTTAGTGAGATAACCGTGGTACAAAAATATCTCTTTAAGAAATCTTTCTGTAATGGATAACTGGTATGAGCATTCAGTCTGCACCATCATTCACAGTATGACAGGAGGATGGTGTTAAGGAGGCCAAATCTGTACCATTGTTGCTCAGAATATGTATGCAGGAGGATGCTTGGTCTTGAGCTTATGACAAATGTGCACTACTGTCTTTAGGTTACGGCCAACACCTCTCATACATAAATAAGTTGTACCATGTCAGCTGTTGAGCATGGTTAGAATCACTGACTGCCCAGGATTTCATCCACCTCAGTGAGAGTCCACTTCCAACTTGTCAACAATAACCGATTAAATTGTACCATATTTTCATTCAAATACGTGCTCTCAGTATTTCCCAGGAGGGGTACTGATACCTCTCCATTTACAGTGTGCTGGCACCAGCCACACTTAATCTGAGTACCAAGGCCTCAGCAACATATTGCTCATTTACTTAGCCCTCCAGTAATGTGCTATGATAGCTGATGGGACAGTCCCTCTTCAAAACAATGGATAGCAACAGTCACACTAATACTGTGAGGATACCCTTCTGTAGAAAAGTGACATCAGTCACAGTCTTTCTGGAATGAAGAAGTAAGCTCCGTACTTGTAAAAGATCTGATTTTGCATACTAATCACTGTTGCAGTAGGACAAAGAAATTAAATAAACGTTTTGTATGTACAGACCATTGACAGAACTCCAACAAGTATGTAATCAAAACATTTTAATGTCACTTCCTCTGCTAGTTAGAACACCCAAATTCCAACTAGTAGTCTCAAACAAATGAAAACAAATCTCAATTGTTCTAATGCAATACATTCTACAGAAGTTAGAAATATTTCCAAACACAAGTCAAGCATGCCTTTTCTTTTAAACAAACTGCAGAATGCACATAGTTCTGTTCCAGAATGAAGTAATGCAGCTTTATAACAAGGCAGTAAGTAAACAACCATGAGCAATTTCATATTGTTAAAAGTGTACCTGTGACTTACCTAATATAATTCATAGTTATTTACATTTTAAAATGTAAGCTGACTTTCCTCTGACAGTTTCTTAGCATAATCCCTGTGGATTATGGAATTTTGTTCCTTAGAGGCCATTCTGCAGTGCTGATATTCTCTTGCACTTTAAGATGAACAAGTCAGTGTTATAGTTCTTTTTCCCTTTTTTTAACTGATGGAAGGCTCATATGTTGTCCAAAAGCTCTAGAAAGCTGCTTTGGAAGACATTTATCAGTTCAGTAAAATGTATTGCATGCTTTTTGTTATTTTTTTCTAGCATTTTGTGCCCAAGAAAGCACATCCTTTTTTCTGATTTATTTTTGTAGTTCTAAATTATTTAATTTGATTTCAGGTCAGCCTGAGCGCATTGATTCAGTTGTGTATAGAATTTTGAGTTCTAATTGTGACTGTATTACCCTATTGCTTGTGCCCAATTCGTTGTGATCAGCATGGTTTAAATTTGATGGTTAAAGTTGCTTTCTTTCTCAAGTTTCCTGACCAATAATGTTTTGTGTATACTGCTTAGGTGAGAAATGTTTAAGCAGACATTTTTATATATTTTTCCTTATCATGTCTGCTAACCCTACTTTTGCACCTGTCATCACCCTTATGGGTGTCCCCCTCTCTCTCCAGAGAAAATTTACCTCCTGGCATTTTATCCATCTCTGGTGGCTGGGTGCTGGGATGAAAATTGAGACTGGCACTCCGACCTGTATACAGTACCCCCCACCCTTGGTAGCCTGATGCCGTTTGAGGTCCCATGATACGGCTCCAGTGGCACATACCTGCCTTTTGTGCATATCTTGAATTGCAACTAGTGTGCTTTTGTACAGATTTTTGGAAGCAAATATTCCATCCCTTCAAGCTGTGTGCTAAACACCTGCCCTTCTCTAGGTGCAGATCATGCAGAGTCCAGTGCCCCTTCCCAGGATGAGCAGTCTGACATCTGCTTATTCCCACCTTCCCCTGCTGAATCTTTCAACAGTCTGGTCATCTTGAAGAGTTAAACCTTCATCTCTGTGCAACAATCTTTTTTTTTTTTTTTGTTATAGTCATGAACCAACCCTGAGGAATGGACAAAAAGTGTTTTGGTACCGATTTTTAAGAATAAGGGTGATATGCAGAGCTGTAGTAACTACATAGGGATTAAATTGATCAGTCACAGCATGAAGTTATGGGAAAGAGTAGTGGAAGCTAGGTTAAGAAGGGAGGTGATGATTAGTGATCAGCAGTATGGTTTCATGCCAGGAAAGAGCACTACAGATGTGATGTCTGCTCTGAGAGTGTTGATGGAGAAGTACAGAGAAGGTCAGAAGGTGATGCAGTGTGTTTTTGTGGACTTAGAGAAAGCACATGACAGGTTGCTTAGAGAGGAGTTGTGGTATTGCATGAGGAAGTTGGGAGTGTCAGAGAAGTATGTAAGAGTGGTACAGGATATGTACGAGGGTAGTGTGACAGTGGTGAAGTCTGCAGTGGGAGTGACGGATGCGTTTAAGGTGGAGGTGGGATTACATCAAGGATCAGCTCTGAGCCCTTTCTTATTTGCAGTGATGATGGACAGGTTGACAGACGAGATCAGACAGGGGTCACCGTGAACAGTGATGTTTGCAGATGACATTGTGATCTGTAGTGAGAGTAGGGAACAGGTGGAAGAGACACTGGAGAGGTGGAGATATGCTCTAGAGAGAAGAGGAATGAAGGTCAGCAGGACTAAGACAGAATATATGTGTGTGAATGAGAGGGAGGCTAGAGGAATGGTGAGGATGCAGGGAGTAGAGGTGGCGAAGGTGGATGAGTTTAAATACTTGGGATCAACAGTTCAGAGTAATGGTGAGTCTGGAAGAGAGGTGAAGAAGAGAGTACAGGCAGGATGGAGTGGGTGGAGAAGAGTGTCAGGAGTGATTTGTGACAGATGAGTACCAGTAAGAGTGAAAGGGAAGGTCTGCAAGAGGTTAGTGAGACCAGATATGTTATATGGGTTGGAGACGGTGGCATTGACAAAAAGGCAGGAGTCAGAGCTGGACTTGGCGGAGTTAAAGATGTTAAGATTTGCACTGGGTGTGACAAGGGTGGACAGGATTAGGAATAAGTATATTAGAGGGTCAGCCCAGGTTGGAAGGTTTGGAGACAAAGCCAGAAAGGCAAGATTACATTGGTTTGGACATGTGCTGAGGAGGTATGCAGAGTATATTGGGAAAAAGATGCTAAGGATTAAGCTGCCAGGTAACAGCAAAAGAGGAAGGCCTACGATCAGGTTTATGGATGTGGTGAGAGAGGACATGCAGGTGGTTGGTGTGACAGAGCAAGATGCAGAGGACAGGAAAAAATGGAAACATGATCCACTGTGGTGACCCCTAACGGGAGCAGTGAAAGAAGTCATGAACCAACCCTTATTCTGATTTGCCTAGGGCAGCTTTAATTCCTGTAAGTACAGTGTTCCGTGACAGTTTACCCTGAGTTCTACCTGCGTCTTTTAGGCATGTGGCACTAGGTCAGGGATGTCTGTTACCTCTAATAAATACCCCCAAACGTTGACGGTATAGAGGATGACTGACCTTTTTCACTGAATCCGCTACTGCTGAAATTTCTTTGGCAGTGCTGCGACAGTTATGTTTATCATCCCAGGAAGTGCTTCCACTGAATCTTGAAGTGGTCGAGGTGTTTGTAATCCCTTCTGTGATGGACTGTTATCTTTTCAGTGCCATTTCCCATAACCTTCATAGTTTTTTAACTGTTACATAAAAACACTGTTTTCTGCAGAAGTAATTTATTTTGGGGTTTGTAATGTGCTTATTAACAGCCTTCCTTTGTTAGGCTGCAAGCCTCCCTTTTTTTTCTGAACAGACTGTTTTGAGATCATATTAGGTTAACCTACATAATTATATTTCACGAGGGAGAACGTAATTTCAGACCACAAAAGACAGCTGATAATTTAAATGATCGTTTTTGGATTTTTATGTCCTGCAGATGTATTCTGTTTTGCATACTTTACAGTAATAGCCATCCAACATGGGACTTATCACCATCTCAGTAAACAAATACAAGTAAAATAAAATTATGCATATTTTTTTTGTTTAATACGTGATTTAGTGATGGTACTCTGAAGTAAATACCTGCTTTGATCAGAAGCTTATTACTGTTACAAACTTTAGGTAACTTTTTTGGAGCAGGTTAGTTTTAAATTATTTCAGTTATTTTTAGTGTATTGTGTTGTGTTTATCACCTTTGCAACATATAAATATATATTATTTCTTGTGTGATTTGTCTTTTTGCTTGTCTGTTTACCACTGCAAATATTGTTTAATGTGGAGTTTTTCTCCCCGGGCCTCCGCTGTAAATGGACCTCGTTCCAGTTGGACTTGCCTGGTCAACAAATGTAAAGTAAATAAAAAATAAATAAAAAATGAAGCTTTTATTGAAAGAATGGCCCAAATATATCAAGAATGACAATGGCAAATGCACCATGACACCTAACTCACCAGGTGCTGCGTTGCATCTGGGATTCATGATCTCTGACTTTTCTTCTTTTCATAAAGTGTTCAAATGCTTAACCCCAGTGGTTGCCAATCTCAAAAGCCTACTGCATGTAGTTGGCTTGCCTTATATACAGACATTAGTGTCAGCAAATGCTTGCATTTAATTTTCAGTTTGATTCTCAACCTTAAACAGGTAAATTTACTACCCTTGTGAGTTAAAAAAAAAAATGGTTTATGCATTGGTGTCAGTATTGGTTTTCTGCATGTGATGGAATAGAATGCATGATATTGTTCTTTCACTGGGCTGTTACCCCACTGCCTGTTTTGATCAGGATGTTTTTTCAAGGCTGAAAGTCAGACTTCAGACTAGGAGCTCACTGTTTATTTTAAATACATGCTTCTCATTAATTCCTACCATGATGCAAGAGTTAACTTAGTAAATTCAGCAAAATTAAGTATAGTCCAGAAAAAAACATTTCAGAAAACATCTGTTTCACAGTTTCCCAAAAATGGATGCTTTAGAATTTTTGCTTAGCGAGATTTCTTTTATTTTCTTTAGAGCTAAAGTTCTACCTGATCCCCACTGGTGTTAAAAAAGTTTTTAATAGTGTGAAATTAGTATCTACATAGCTGATACTTGTCTTTTGCGTCAAATTTGAAACTGTATGAAATGCTTTGTAAGGATTGTTGTTGTAAGAATCATAATGTATGGAATTTAAATTGTAATCAGTCCACAGCCAAATTCTTTCCACAAGTGAGACATCCCCGTGTGCAGTTCTGAACTGTAGTCCAGCCTTTGGGGTGTGACCTACCCCTGACTATAAAACAGTGTGTGCGGTAAGTAATGTATTTCGGTATTTCACATTACCAGTGAGCAAATACTCCCTACAGGTTACGGCATACTAAGAGTAGACCGGCTAAACAAAAAAGGAGGTGGTGTAGCTATAATATTTAAACAGCATCTAAACATCCAGATCTTAAAATCATCAGCTCCACAAATAGGCAATGAAGAAATAATATATACCAACCTCAAAATTAACCAAAACAAAACCATCAACATAATTGGATGCTACTTCCCACCTGGCCAAAACATCCCTCCACTAGAAAACCTCCTCAGCTGGTCTACCCACCATCTCCCCCAAGAAACTATCATCTTAGGTGATTTCAATATTGACTGGCAATCCTGTTCTGGCAACAATCCAACCCATCATGTGCACCTTCATGGCTTCACCCAACTAGTCCAGTTACCAACAAGGATAAATAAAAACTCCAGCAAGCACACTACCCTGGATTGGATACTAGTCAGTAAGAACCCCCAAGTCATATATAACAGGCTGCTTATCAGATAGCCTCAGTTATCACTCCCCAACATTCCTACTCAGAAAATACCTGTGCCAAGCTAAACCTGTCATCTATCGTCAAATACGTAAAAAAATAAACTTTAACCCACTCACATTCATCTCATCCCTCAAAGAATGTAACTGGCATGCTCTAAAGTACCTCAGTCTAGATGACGCAGTTGAATTTTTTAATACTACCTTCCTGAACATCCTTAATTACCATGCCCCCATAAGAATTTCCAGAACCAAAGCACAACCCTCCCCATGGCTACAGAAAACCACTAAGTCAGAAATGAAAAACAGGAATAAAGCCTGGGAGCACTGGCGCAAAACCAAAACCCCCGCAGCTAGACAGAAATTCCTAGAACTACGCAATAGAGTCAAAAAGCTAATAAAACGGGACAAATTCTAATACTACCAGTCTGCCCTAGACTCCTCACAACACAGCCCCAAACAATTCTGGTCCTCCATAAACTCCATCCTCCACCCAGGTAAAGTCAGTACCCCTCCTCCTAACATCCCTCACTCCTCAGAAAATATTGCTACCTCATTCAACACACACTTCACCCAAACCATACTATCACTAGCTAAACAACACAACCCCCCTCTCCTCCAACCCACACCTTCAACTAGTAATCTCCCCACTGCCTTCTCTTTTTCTCCTGTACCTACCTCCAACATAAAAAAACTCTTAACTAAACTTAAACCCACCAAATTAGCAGCAGACAACCTCCCAAGTGAATACCTACAAATCGCAGCTGATGCTCTGGCCTACCCAGTATCCATCGTGATTAACCGATCTCTGTCAGAAAGTTACGTTCCCACATTGTGGAAAGTCTCACATATAATTCCCCTCCACAAAGTTGGACCCTCTGCAGAACTAACCAATTACCACCCCATAGCTATTCTCTCTCCACTCTCCAAAATACTAGAGAAATGCATACACTCTCAGGTCTCACACTACCTCCTTACTAACAACCTCCTTTCTAGTACTCAGCATGATTTCCGACCAAACCATAGCATCACCACTGCCTTACTCTCCTTTACTAACACTATCCTTCAGCATAAAAACAATGGCCCTCTCTCCTCTGCTACTTTCCTAGACCTATCTAAAGCATTTGACATGGTCCCACACAAACAACTTATCTCTGTCCTCAATAACCTATCCTTCTCACAATCAGTCACCAACTGGTTTCAGAGTTATCTGTCTGACCGCCAACAATCCGTTGTATGGCAGAATGACATATCTCCCCAACTACCTGTCTCCATAGGGGTTCCCCAAGGATCCATCCTTGGACCCCTACTTTTCTCTGTTTACACCAATAATCTAGCCTCTGCCACCAAACATGGCACACTCATCCAATACGCAGATGACTCAACCATCATCTGCTCAGCCCAGTCCCTACCCAAACTGCAAAAGGTCACACAGGAAGCCTTTTCCTCTGTTGAAACATGGTTATCCGATGCCCAATTAATACTCAACCCAAACAAAACTAAACGACTCATCTTCCAACCCACCAAACATACTCAAAACAACTCTCACTTTAACATCACAGCAAAAGACAACACCACTATATACCCAACTGAACACACCAAATTGCTAGGAGTGGAAATAGACAATAAACTAAAATTTGACATTCACATATCCATGACCATAAAAAAAGTCCACAAAAAATTAGGAGCATTATATAGAAATAAACAATTTCTCACCAAAGCAGCAAAGATTTCAATAGCAAATTCCCACCTTATCTCCACCCTACTTTATGCCTCTCCAGTATATACCAACCTAAGGCAATGTGATCTAAACAAGCTAGAGACCTGCTGTAACAAAATCGTCAAATTCGCCACAGGGGCATCCTACTGTAGTCACCACTGTCTCTCACTTGCTGAACTGGGCTGGCTTGAACTCCCTCACCTCCTTCAGTGGTATCAACTCTCACTCGCCCACAAACTAGTAAACCATCCACTAAATGTCCCATCCCTCCAGAATCTACTCCAACCCTATCGCACCACCAGACCACTAAGATCCAGCAACAAAAATCACTTGCAGATCACTAAAGCCAATAACTCTGCTGGTGAAGCACTTTTCTCTTGTGCCATAGCCAAATTATGGAACTCACTCCCACCCACAATTACCTCCGTACCATCATGCACCAACTTCAAAACTTTATTAAAAGTGCACCTAAAAACATGCTGGCTATGCCCTTGTAACTCCCACTCTAATATCATCCACCCCATCCAACTACTACCTTTCTTTCACCTCCACTAACTACCTTGATGATAGCAAGCTCAGATGCTCATAAGCCTAGTACTTATTATACAGCAGGAACTTCTCATTGTTACATTTGTTAATGCCTGTTATGTACTTCATAGATAAAGATTCAAGTTGTCTACTGATGTTCTATGTTCTTCATCTGTAAATATGTTGTAAGTAATTTCGATGTTAAATTGTTAATCGCTATGTAATCCAATGCAACTACTGTCTGTTTATTTTACTGTGGAGCTTTTCTCCCCGGCCTCTGCTGAAAATGGACCCACGTCCAGTCGGACACTCCCGGTCAACAAATTTAAATAAATAAATACATTTTCCCGGTTAGGGGTCGCCACAGCAGAACTCTGGTCCGCTAATGACTGGCAGTGGATTTCTATGGTGCTGAGTTGCCAGCTCGACGCCCAACCTTCAAAGAAGGCACACCCATTCACACACGCACCTACCTGCATGTCTTTATATGTTACTCGACTACAGGGAGGGCATGCAGACTCCACACAGAAGGCGCTTCAGCCGAGAATCTAATGGGAAAGCCTCTTGCTGTGAGGCGGCAACGCTAACCACTGCACCACCATGGCCTACCAGTACACCTTTAATTTTTCTTCCCTGTCTGAAGTCAACTTTGCAACCAGATTGTGTTTTCTTCTTATTTGTTGGTCATCAGTTTTGGTAGCGGATCATATAGCCTTGAGCCTTAGCCATTTAGGTGTAGCTTGGCTATACAAGAGTACATTGTGTACTACCATTTCTTGGTTATTTGCTGCATGAATGCTACAGAAGCTTCACTCTGCTACATTAGTTTTCACTTGGCCTCCGAGTTTGACATTGATAAGTACACATTTTTCTTTTCCTCTTTAAATAGAAACTTTGCCTGTCTTGGCAAAATTTTTTTTTTCTGATCATAGTGTGCTAATGACATAACTTTCCACAAGTATCAGCAAGTGCTGAGGGTAATTGTCAGATTCTATATAAGGATTTTCCTGTGTACCTCTTCTGCTTAGAGGAAGGCTGTAATCCTAATAATAGTGAATGCTGTGCAAAGTATAACAAGAAACTGTTAGGTGGGAGAAATGAAACATGAGGACTTCTGTTCTTAAAGTTGCAGGTCTTAGCTTCTGCTTCTCTTCCAGTATCTTTGCTTTTGACTTTTAGTACTAATACTTCTTTAGAGAGTATTGAATTAAAGGGAAAAACTGTGAAAAGGAGAGAGAGAGAGAGAGAAACTCTGAGAGTCTTCCTAACGTTTGAGCCTAGAAAATTAGAAGTAATATGGTATGAATCCAGTTCATAGGTTCATAGGTTAGTACTAGGCTATCAGCCCTAGGGCCTATACAAGCCTAGCCATAACAATTCCCTGAATATTTCTTCCCACATTATTTACTTTCCTGGACGCCTGTCTAGCAGGGTGACTGACGTGATCCCTGGGGTGAATTTCCTTTCTCCCATCCAATCGTCAAGGTTCCTCTTGAAGAGGTCCAAAGAGGCACTCTGCTTGACATGTATGGGCAATCTATTCCAGAGTCTGGGGAGTCTCTGGGTCAGGAACCTATCCCTCCAACATGTTTTGTTTATTGTGATGACAAGGTTTAGATCCCTGGAGCGTGTAGCTCTGAGGGATTGGGATTTCTTTAAGTGTAGCATGTCCAACAGCTCTGGGTTTGACATGGCCTTGTATGTTAAGCAGAGATCGCCTCTGAGTAGACGATATGCGACAGAGTATAGCTGGAGTTTTTTAAGGCGGTCAGCATAGGGCATCTGCTTTAGGCCTGTGATTCTTTTAGTGAGGTATTTCTGAGGCCTTTCCAGTTGTTGCAGATAATACCAAATGGGGCATTGTATTCTATAATGGGTCTAATGAGGGATGAGTACAGTGGGACAATGACCTCCGTTTTTCTGGATGAAAAGCCCTTCATGATGAGGTGTGCCACATAGAAGGATTTCCTGACTGTTGTGGCGATGTGGTTATCGAAGGTGAGACCACTGTCCACCTGTGTCCCTAAGTCTCTTATCACACTTTCTGTGTTTAGTGTACTGCCACCTATATGGTAATTCATGGATACATGTTTTTTCCCAAAGGGGATAACAATACATTTCTTGGCATTGAGCTTGAGCCCATGGCTCTGGCACCAAGCATCTGTTTCTGTAAGGCCCTTTTGTAGAGTATCCACATCATTTGGGGATTCAATAATGGCTCCCAGTTTGCAGTCATCTGCAAACTTTGTTAGCCAGAGTCCCTTAGTGTTGACCTGTACTTCAGAGAAGTAGATGCCAAACAAGAGCGCCCCAGGACTGAACCCTGAGGTACTCCACTTGTCACTTGTCTGGAGCTGGATTTGGAGTCGGCTACTTTTACTGTGTGGGTTCTATCAGTAAGCCGTTTAGCAACCCATTGGGTGACATAGGGATTAATGCCCAACTTAGTAAGTTTATCTATGATTCCAGAGTGGGGGATGGTGTCAAAGGCCTTGGCAAGGTCTAGATAGGCTGTGTGGACCACCTTACCCTTGTCCATGGCTCTGGAGACTGATTCAAAGAAGTCAATCAGGTTCAGGAGACAAGATCGGCCCTTCACAAACCCAAACTGGGTGGGGTCCAGTGTTTGAAGGTTGCCAATGTCTTTGTTTATAAGTTCCATGATAATACGCTCCATGGCCTTGCAGATAAGGCTTGTCAGACTGATGGGACGGTAGTTTCCGGGATCCAAGGTGGATCCTCCCTTGTGGATTGGGATAACTATAGCTCTGCGCCACTCAGTGGGCATGAAACCTGAGGTGAGACTATGATTAAACATGACACTTAGGTGAGGTGCCAGTTCATATTGTAGTTCATGTAGTACACAGCCCGGGATGTCATCTGGTCCCATGGATGCTGTATTCTTGGCTTTAGAGAGTGCGTTTTGTACCTGTGTGGCCGTTATTACTGGAATTTGGCAATCTTCCGGTATTGAGATGGGCCATTTAGGGGGTGAGAGTGGGGTGAAGTTGGCACTGAATCGATCTGCCAGGATATTGGCAATATCCTTCGGATCAGTATATTTAATGCCATTCTGTTTTAGCTCAGAGCAGATCTGAGCATTGCCATTTAGATTCTTGACATAATTATAGAATGCTTTGTGGTTGTCTTTGGAATCTTTGGCAATTTTATTTTCGTAACTAACTTTGGAGGATTTTATGAGGCATCTCAGTTTCTTACTGAGGCTAGTAAGGGAGTTTTTTGCATCCTGGGATTTTCCTCTTTTCTGCAAAAGTTTCTTCCTTTTGTTGTAAAGTTTGTTTATGGCAGGGGACCACCAGATTGGCTTCCTTTTTTTTGGATGAGAGCATTTTGGTTCTATTTGGGATGGCACGATTCATGCATGAGTGGATGTGGTCGTACAGTGCCGTAGTGTAGGATTCAGCAGTTGAACTTTCAGTTCCCGTCTGCATGGGTGTCATGAAGTTTGTCACTTCTGACTTGAGTAGCATGAAGTTGGCTTTAGAGAAGTTTTTATGGTGGTTTCTTTACTGGGGTGTGGGGTGGGATGTGGATGTTAAGGGTGATTAGCTTATGGTCAGACCTGACTAACGAGGGGGTGACCATAGGTATGGAGCATTGATTTCCCATGTTGGTAATGACCAGGTCTAGGATATTGGAGCCCCTGGTGGGACTATGGATTAGTTGATCCAGGGCGTTGGAATTTATGAATTCCAAGAACCGTTGCGCAAAGGTGTTGGGACATGAGTAGTTTTCCCAGTTAATGGCAGGGTAGTTAAAATCACCCAGTATTAGGGTGTTTGGTTCTATCTTAATATTTTCCAGTTAAGGCAGGCACAAGTAATGGAGGATGCCCAAGCTGCAGTAATGACTGGAGATATTTAGAACTTGTTCCTGTCATCACATTGACTGCTGAGACCCACAGTGGATGTCTTGTTCTTGAGGTGTACAGTCAGAGAGAGATGTATCACAAGAGCAGGTTGGCTAGTATGGCCATTAAGATGGTGCCTTATTTGAAGTTCTATTACTCCAGTGAGGGTTATCACTCCCAATGTCTGTTTCAGTCACATGATCTAGGATCCATGCTGCTGTGACTGTTTTTGGTCTGAGACTCCTTAGATCTTAATATCTGCCAATTCTGCTGTTGTCTGGAATGATATTGTTCCCCCAGATGCTTCATCTCATGGTTCTGATACTGTAGTTTTAATTTTCTTTTTTTACCCAGATGTCCATTTCTTGAAATTCTGAGTCCAGTTATCCAGAGGACATGATATGCCTCTGCTACCTGTGCATTTGGGACTGCTTTTAACCACTACTGTTTCTGACTGTGCCATTTCTTCAGTGATGCTTCTCAACTCTCCAGACCCCAGACTTGAGTTTCTGTAGTGGCTACCAAACCATCTCCAACCTGACATATGAAATGAATATGGTTCCTTAATACCTCCCTCCCCCAGACCTTCTAGTTTTGAGGAAGAAAATGAAGATATTCTAGCCTGCGAGCATTTTCGTATTTCCTACTGACTCTGTAGAATAGTCTTTTGAACCGTGGTGGTACAGCGGTAGCATTGTTGCCTCATAGCAAGAGGTTCTCTTGTTCGATTCTCAGCTGGAGTGCCTTCTGTGTGGGGTCTGCATGTCCTCCCCACTGTCGAGTGGCCTCCGAAAGACATGTGTGAATGAGAGTGCCTTCGATGAAGGATGGGCGTCGGGCTGGCAACTCAGCACCATAAAAATCTACTGCCAATCATTAGCGGACCGGAGTTCCGCTGTGGTGACCCCTAACTGGGAAAAGCCAAAAAGACAAGCAAGCTGTAGAATAGTCTTTTGTCGTGTTCTATTTTTGGGGTACTTTGTGTACTTTTGGTAGAATTTATCTTTGATAAAGAACATTGTATAGGATGTCTGAAAATGTACTTTTATAAACAGATGTGTGCATCCATTCAGTACTGTTGAGCTGTGTGTGACTCCTGTAGCTTCATGAAGAACAACTGATGCCATCCACAACGTTTAGTAGCCAAGTAGGGAACTGAATCAGACCTATCTTTCATATCAGCCCACAGGCCTGTAGACAAGACTTCCCCAGTCCAGGTATTGCATGTCTTTGGCATGGGAGAGGAAATCTGAGTACACGTAGAAAACCAACATAAATAGAGAGAGAGAGAGAAACATGCAGACTCCACACAGAAGGTGCCCCAGCTGAGCACTGAACTTGAGAACCTCTTACTATGATGCTTTTGTGTTAAAACATAAGTCTCCTAAACCTATAGCCCTATTACTGTTTGCTTCATTTTAGTGTATATAAATTGTAGGTCAGCATCATGTTTGTCAAACACATGCTTCAGAGAAGCCAGATACATTTTATTGGTTCAGGAACAGCAGTTGGCTGATCCAAGTGTCACTGATGTAGAAACTGCGGGTTTGTGATTAGGCTTTCTGCCTAAAAGCTCCAGTGACCCTAGGGTTCAAGTCTGTTGTTTGGTCACCATGTCTGCGGAGTTTGCATGTTTTTTTCTGTCTCCATAGGTTTCCTCCATTTAATCCTTTTTTCCGTTCACATCCAAAAACGTACTGGTTGATTGGTTAAAGTAAGTTATTTATGTGTTGCTTCTTGTATCTCATCAAATAAGGGGTGTAATAAAAATATTATTGCAGAAGCTGTTCTAGTAAATCCCTGACCAAATGAAAAAAACAAACAAAAAAAAGCCAAAGAAAATCCAAAGGAAACAGAAATCCTGGGAAGAGAAAGAGCAGCTTTCTTAATTTAGGAAGAAAAATATTTTTCTGTCCACTGCATTACCATCAAATTCTATCATCCATTATTGCTCATCATACAGTCCTTTCTTTCCAGCCGAACAGTTTAGTAGCTTCACCTGCAGATGCCACTGTCCAGCTCCACATTTCCTGAGTGCAGACTGTGCTACCCTTCCTCCATAGTATGTAATTGGTTGATTATCTGGCCCCTCCTCGTTGTCTACTGAAAGTATGTAGAGGGAGGCTATAGTTAACCTTTATGTTTGAGCCATCAAAGAGATAACACTAACCAGTCCTTTTTCTGGTCTGCTTTTAAACATTTGACATGCTGACGGAACAGAAACTTGTTTGCTGCTTTATGCTTTATTTTGTTTATGTTGTTAATAAGGTTTGATCTTTGCCAGTACATTAAAAAAATCAGCGCATGAATGATTTTGCAAAATAACTGTGTAAATTACATGCACTGATTTGTGGTAGTTGATTTCTCTGTGTATAACTTGCAAGTACTTCTGATTTTGAGACTGACTGTAGTTCAGAGGCAGTTTTGGAAAATGTTATTCCACCTAAAATGTTTTGACAACAGCTGTTTCACCAACAGCTGAGAACTCCCTTTTCTCTGCTGTTGTGCAACCTTGTGGTTTGTATATTTAAGTTTAGGCATGGTGGGGGTGAGGCTTGTCCTTTGGGGGGGATCTGAGAATCTGAGTTTTACCAAAAGTGTTTTGAGAGAGACATTTTTAGAGTTTTTGATTTATCAGGGAATGTGTTGCTAGACCAGCATAATTCTAATTTGTCCTGTGTTGCTGCACCTAAAGGGAAGGCTTCCAGTCTCTGGGTCTGTCATTCTGAGGTGTGAGAAGGACATTGTGTTTATCAGGCTTATTGCTGCTTAAGAGGGGTTTGTGCTGTAGTGATTTGGTGTTATTTTATTTCTAACATTGCTTTTTTGAAGGAGGTTTAACTTTTTTTTTCTTTCGTGGAAGAATTTTTTTTTGCTGCACTTTACTTTCCTTGTTCTAAAACTGATTGTTTGTTTGAGTTAAGTGTTTGGTACTTATTAAATGGCAGAAGGGTCAGAACCAAGGTAAAGTAGAGGAGACTGAAAAAAGACAATCTTCCTTTTATCAGAAATTAAAGATGCAACTAATAATACACAAGTGCATTTCATTATTTGAAAGGCCACGTATCTTAGATCGTATGAGTCATACATCTACTTCAAGACAGCTTTGTAGGGGCTTATAATCCTGATGTAATGAAAAGTGAGGAGAAAATTAAAAAATCTGTTGCTGTTGAGTTACTCTGTAGTAAGCTGGCTTGCACTGATAATTAAATGAATGTTGAGATTTTTTAAAAGCAGGAGCAGACCTGAAGAATTTGGTCGTCAACCTGTGGGTTACGGATCCGTATCTGATTCAACACAGCTGCATATCCAGCATCTGATCCAAGCTCCTCCCCTTACCCATAATGCCCCGTCTTCTTCCTCCCTTCAGATCTCATTTGCCGCTGGAAAAGCAAGTATCGTGGTTCGAGTTTTAGGCTAAGTCTGTGGGTTTTATGAGTAAATTTTTGGTGTTTTCTTTCCCCTGTCTTTCTTAACTTTTCTCACTTTTCTATCTTTTCTATCTTTCTAGCTCCCTGCATGATCGAAAAAAAAAAACTTTCTTTCCCTTGACCGTTTTTCTTCTAGTATGTTTGTGTGTGTGTGTGTCTGGGCCTGTTTAGGGCATGCCCCTAAATCCGGTTTCAGAAAGTGCACAGTGTGTGGCCTTAAGCTTTCCCCAGCCAATGGCCGCCACACTCTGAGCGTGGTGTGCCTCGGGGCGGTCCACCTGCAAACCTCCTGTTCTATCTGTGCTGGGTTTAATCCCAGAGCACTGAAGGACAGGAGGGATAAACTTATCCTGAAAGGACTACTTCCCTCCTCATAGACTGTAGCCCATACGCCCCCTTCATCAGGAGCAGCAGCTGCAACTTCTTCCTCGGCCTCAGGGACTCAAACTCCCACCAAGAGGTCTGGAGAAGGGGAGAAGTCTAGGAAAGACAGGCTAAGGAAACGGTCCCCTGACTGCTTTGCCCCGAATGGCCTGCCACCTAAAGTTAGAGCAGAAGCTAGGCCTAGATTGCCCCGGCTCCATTCCCCTGGGTTCTCCCCGGAGCTGGAGGAACCCTGGATCCAGTCGCCTGTCAGGGCTTCCCCTCTCACAAACATTCCAGACCACTGTTTGTGGCCTTGTCCTCCACTTCACCCAGAGCCTCAGTGAAGCGGCGAAGGATAAGATGATGCGGAGGTTTATCTGCACCCATATTCAGATGGGAGTCTTGCCTGCCCCTTTTCCCTCTGGAGGAGGGAGCTCGCAGCCTTTTTTCACACCGATCACTCCTCCTGCGATCTGTCCTGCGGTTTCGGAAACCCTGGATCAGAGGACCCTTGGGGTCGAGGGGTCAACACTGACGGTACCTTGTACCTTGACAGCGGTCATTGCCTTGAATATTTTGGATCCTACCGGGTCGGATCCAAGGGGTTTCTGTCTGTTCTGAGTGTGTAGGACCACAGTATTCCTGTTGGCATCTCTGCTCCTGGAGTCTCTGCTCTGACTCCCCTGTCGAGGCAGAGGAGAACAGCTTCCACTAGTACTTCTCAGGATGTCTGTTCTCCTTCAGCCTTTGATATGATGGAGAAGGTTCTGTCGGTGCCATCGAGACCCTTGACCATCTCGTCCTCTGATTCCATCCTGACTCCCTCTGCTTTGGGTACAGTCCAGGCTATCTTATCCTCTCAGGGACAGCCTGTGCCTGTTTTTTCTCAGGAAGCTCCTCCAAGGGAGCAGCAGGAAGTTGGTGAGTCCTCCCCAGAGAGTCCCACTGAGGAGGTTCCTCGCAAACAGACATGCAAAAGGAGGCACCTGGACTCCCAAACCGAAGACACTGATTTGAAGGAAGGTCCCCCCCCCCCCCCGATCACCCCCTGAGGATGTCTCCTTTGGAGACATCATGGAACTCCTTTGCCAGAGGGAGGGTATTCTGCCCAAAAACTG
Organism: Protopterus annectens; assembly: GCF_019279795.1. Taxonomy (NCBI): domain Eukaryota; kingdom Metazoa; phylum Chordata; order Ceratodontiformes; family Protopteridae; genus Protopterus; species Protopterus annectens. The sequence goes on from NC_056729.1 coordinate 915,342,542, forward strand.
ACCTCGGATGAGTCACTGATCCTCGAGGCGTTTGGCATGGACCCATGTACTTCCTCGGTGTCTCCTCCCGCAGATCCTCTTTTGGACCTAATAACATCTCAGACGGGGAAGGAACCGGAGTCTGTGGAGTCTACCCCTAAGCGCCCTGATAACATACGTAGCCCCCCTTTAGACAGTATTTGTTGGAATAAGGGATCCCCGGTGGATGCTGTGGTGGTGGCAGTCACCATGAAGAAAGAGCTTGTGCAGGAGAGCTCTGTGGTCCATCCTCCTGATAGAGTCAAGGACGATGGACTGTTTAGGGAAGTGGGTGTACGCTTCAGTGGCTCTTTCCATATGAACGCTGAACTGTATGGCACACGTCATTCGGCTGCAGCGAGACTTAGTCAAGGAAATCACCGAGTCGACCCCGGAGTCCATGTCAGCGGAGGACAAGAAGATGATGTTCTTCATGTTTCATTGTTGCAGTCATCACATTTGGGTTATCCCTGCAAGGGTAGCCCTCAGTCGGCCCGAATACCAGAAGCATAGTGTTTCTGCGTCAGTTGCTGTCACTTCAGGACTGACATCAGGTTGTCAGTGGTATAAAACCAGGCAGCCGACGCCATTACATCAGTCTTTCCTGCTGAGGAGCCCGAAGCAGAAGCAGTTCGTACGAGTGCCAGTCCGCCACTATCTGAGTTTTTCATTTCCAAATTAAATTTGAAGTCTTCTAAAGCTAAGTACCCCATTGAAGATCCATTTTTGTTGCTCTAACCGATATTAGAAAAAGTTAGCAATTGTCTCGCCTGTGGAAAGCAAATACCACACCAACATTTTCATTCCTACTGCATCACTTGTTTAGGCCCAGACCACGACGTCCCCCACTGTTGCTTTTGTACTTTGTTCAACGCCAGAACTATACGTCATCAGGCCCTTATTGTAGCTATATATTTTCACACTCAGTCTTCGACTTTCGATATGGCTTCGGTAAGCCATCTGACAGCCGATCTTCTGAAAAACATAAGGATAAAGACAGAGGGAGACTGCAGTGGTCCAAAATTGCCAGCGACGCTTCCATTAAGCTAGTCGTCAGTTCTCCAGTCCTCAATGAGGCGCTTTTGCAGCCCCTGATGCCCGCTTCTGTGGCTTTGCATACCGCCATCTAGACGTTTCGGAGTCCGGTATGCCACAAGACTCTTCTTCGACTAAGCATCCTGCAGATGTCTCTACCTTGGATGGGTCCGGAGCCACTGAGCAGTGGCTTCCGAGGAAGTACTTCGCACTACTGATACTAAACACAGACCGATGACTTCTTTCACGTCTACAGTTCTTTTGAAAACTACTGAGTTTCTAAGGCCCAGGGTATAAACTGCACCCAAAAAAATGACGACCCAAGCTCAGGCCCCTGCTTTTTTGCCTTAGTCTCAAATGCTTAAAATGGCAGAAGACCTTGTAATGCTTATCAGAGGAAGCCAGGCTACCCCTTCGGAAAGAAAGAGACTTGTCCCCAGTAGTTTTATCTGAACAGGAGTCTGCTGACTGATGCATCTGAATATGAAGATATGCACCTCCTCTCTGCTTATGAGGATTCTGATGCAGAGGAAACCAGCCTTTCAACCTCCCCACCCGAGGACTTTTCCTTTGGGGAAACCCTACATACTTTAAAGGATCATTTTCAATGGGAATGTCAGGACTATCCTCAGTCAAAAAAGAGACTCAGGGAATTCTTAGTTCTTCTTCCACAGCACAGATCTCTAGCCATTCCTCCTGTCCTGGATGTTGTGAATGATGTCTTTTTGGAATCCAGTCTGACCCGACACCCAGTCCTGCTCCCAGGAAACCTGACAGGTACTATAGAGAGTCCCTGACTCTCCCAAATTTCTTTTCAAAAATCCTACTGCTGACCCCGAGGTCATCTTTCAAGGAACTAAAGGAATCAAAGCAACTTCAGCTAAGAATCCCACCCCCTCAGGTAGGGATTCCTGGCCATTAGACAAATTGGGTAAAAAATTGTACACCTTTGCTACTCTTGCTATTAGAGTATTAAATTGTCAGTTCCATATCTTGAAATATCAGCAACATACAATGGAATGCATCAAACAAAAAAATATCTTCTTTCCTTCCTTGTGCAGAAAATAGAGTTAATGCATTCTGCAAGTCAAGTGACTAAGCACATCTTACAAAGTGATTTTGACGCTCTAGAAGCATCTTGAAGGGCAGCAGTTAGAAGACATGCCTGGCTTAAGGAACAGACCTTGCTAGACCATGTCAAAACCAAATTATTGGATGCACCCTTGCACAAAGACAACTTATTTGGCACCAAGGCAGAAGAGGTCCTAAAAAATTGGAAGAAAAAGCGAAATCTGTGCAGACAGTTATGGACTTCTTACACATCCAGCCACTGAGGTTCAGTAGGCATTGCCCCTTCAAGCACTGGTCCTTTCCTGCCCACCAGGTCAGCTCAGCCCAGACCCAGGGAAAGCAGCCCCCCCCCCCCCAGACAACAGCCCCAGGGAATGCAGAGATCTAAGCAATGGAGTTCCTCCTTTTCAAAACCAGGGAGTGCTAAGCCACCCTCTTATGGTAAAAGCTCGCAATGACTTTACATGTCTACACCCTCCCTCTGCCCACCTGCACTTGCCCCTAGGAGGAAAACTCTCCTTCCACGCAAACAACTGGGCCACCATTACCAACGATAGCTGGGTCCTCAACATAGTGTCCCAGGAATACAGATTTTATTTTCACCCTCTGCCAAACCCAAAAGGGTTCCCAGATCCACCCCCAAACCAGTGGGCAGAGGCCAAAAAGCAAGTCATTTCCCTCCTCTCTATGAGGGCAATAGAGCATGTTCCTGCAGAACAGACAGGCCAAGGTTTCAACTCCAGACTCTTCCTGGTACCCAGAAAAGAGGGCACATGACCACCCCATCCTCTACCTATCCATTCTAAACACCTTTCTGATGATACCAAAATACAAAATGCTCACCCTCCAGCAGCTTCTTCCTATGCTTTCCAAGGATGCTTAGTTAGCCATCCTAGACCTAAGAGGCCTACCTACACATCCCAATCAGGGAATCATGCAGAAAATACCTATGCTTCAGTGCAGGATCACTGCACTTTCAGCTCTCTGTGCTCCCCTGTGGCTTATCCAGAGCTCCCAGAGTTTTCACGAAATGTCTGGCTCCCTCCATTGCTTTTTGCAGGCAAAGAAATATTCAAATTTATCCATAGTTAGACCACTGCCCGATTCAGGCAGACAGGAAAAGCGGCTAAAGCACCTGACCTTTGTAAAGGACCTACTGACCTCCCCGGGGTATACTATCACCGAAAAGAAATCAAAACTAGTACCCACTCAAAAAATGTTATTCCTGGGAGCAAGCCTGGACGCAGCATCGCAGATGGCATTCCTTACATCAGAAAAACAAACCTACCTGACAACCTACTTCTCCCAACTAGCTACCAGGACCCAGTTATCCGCAAGGAAAATCTTGCAAGTTGTGGGGTTCATGGCTTCTTGCATTCTACTCATTCCATATGCCAGACTGCATATGAGGAAACTACAATGGTACCTAAAAAACATTTGGTGTCAGCACTCTCAAGACCTGGAAACTCTTATACCAGTGATACCTTGACTAAGGAAAGATTTTCTTTGGTGTGCAGCAGCATGCTACCACAACAAGGGACCTCCCTTCTCACTACCCCATGCCGCCCAGACCCTCACCACAAACGCATCAGACTATGCCTGGGGTGCACACCTGGACGGCAGGTGCATTCAGGGCCAATGGAGCCCAAATCAAGTACATCTGCACATCAACCAAAAAGAGATGCTAACTGTTCAGCATGCTCTGACAGCTTTCAGACCCCTACTCTCCCCGGGGCCTCTGCTGATCAAAACAGACAACACCACGGTGATGTGGTCAACAAACGGAGTGACTCCCTCTTATTCTCTGTGCAGGCTCACCATGACCCTTTGGCACATGACCACAGCCATGCAACTACACTTGTTAGCACAAATCCTACCAGGTTCTCTAAACTCTCTGGCAGGCAACCTAAGCAGAGACCTGCTAGACCCACACGAGTGGCAGCTAGACCAAAGAACCTTCACCCTTGTAACCCAGAAATGGGGCATCCCAAAGTTAGACATCTTTGCTTCCCACTCCAGTCACCAGCTCAGCAAATTCTGCACCAGGGAACCTCACAGCAAGGCCTGGAAAGTGGATGCTCTATCCTTCCAGTGGGTAAACCTCTCGGTCTGTGCATTTCCCCCTCTACCACTCATTTCAAGGGTACTGATCAAAATAAGGGAGGAAAAACCGAGGACAATCCTGATTGCCCCAGACTGGCCACAGCAGCACTGGTATCCACTACTGCACAGCCGGTCACCCCTGCCACCATGGCACCTACTTCAGATCCCAATTGCAGACCCTCAGTTTGGCAGTCTGGCTTATTCCCTGACCTCTCCAAGTCTAAGCAAACCAGTTCTAGATGTTATATGTGAGGCCAGACGTCCCAGCACTAGAAAGTCTTATGCTGACAAGTGGAAAAGGTTTTGCACCTGGATCCAGGCTAAGGGAGCCAGAATGGCAGAGCCCACCCTACCTCTCATCCTTGATTACCTGGCAGACCTGCTACACAAGGGTCTATCCTTCTCTTCTATTAAAATTCATGCCTCTGCCATCTCTGCTCATTTCAGCACAGAGCCACCTCTTTTCTCGCACCCTCTCATCAAACCATTCCTAAGTGGGGCTAACAACTTGAGGCCACCCAGAAGAGCTCCCACCCCAGCTTGGGACCTAAGCTTTGTGTTGGAAAAGTTCACCCTGCTCCCCTTTGAACCTGCAGCTTCAGCAGAGTTAAAATTCCTCTCTTGAAAGACAACCTTGCTTCTGGCCATCACTTCAGCTAGAAGAGTATCAGAGCTACAAGCAGTTATGGCTGTAGAGCCATTCATAATTTTCCATGCTGAAAGGGTCTCCCTCAGGACTAACCCATCCTTCATGCCAAAGGTGGTGTCCATTGTGGCTCTCAACCAATCCATTCATTTGCCCACTTTTTTCCCTAACCCACAGAACAAGGGGGAAAGGATTCTGCACTCTCTAGATGTGCACAGACAGCTCACATTCTACCTAGGCAGGACTAAATCTTTTAGAAAACCTGATCAATTGCTAGTCAGCTTCGCTGCAGGAGCATATGGCAAGGCCATAGCCTAACAAGCAGTTTCCAAATGCATAGCACATTGCATCCATTTCTGCTGCAAACATCACAGAAAACCTCCCCCAAGGGGGTCAGGACACATTCCACCAGAGCAACCTCCACCTCTGCAGCTTTCCTCAGAGGGGTCCCCACCAGGGGCATCCTGGAGGCTGCAACATGGACTTCTGTTTATACCTTCACCAAGCATTACCACCTGCCTATATTCTCCAAATCCAGGGTTGGCTTTGCCACTGCAGTCTTGCAGAGCATCCTAGCCAGCCCCCAGTCTTCTTGACTGCCTCCACCCTATTCTTCAGCTTTGGGAATCAACCCAAATGTGATGACTGCAACAGTGAAACATGGTGAACATACTACAGTTGTGTACACTTACCATAAATGGAGATGTTCGAGTGTATTCACTGATGAAATCCTTGTTTCCCTCCCTCCATCCCCCTTGTTTCTGTCTCTCTCTCTCTCCTTGCAAGGAATTTTTGGTAATTACTTTCTACTGGTGGTGGTCTTCCAGTATTACCTAGATCCTTATTGGGGGCTAGAAAAACTGATGTAATAGTATTGGCTGCCTATTTTTATACCACTGACGACCTGGCGTAAGCCCTGAAGTGACAGCAACCAATGCAGAAATGCTATGCCTCTGGTATTCGGGCCGACTGAGGGCTACCCTGGCAGGGATAACCCAAATGTGATGACTGCAACAGTGAATACACTCAAACATCTACATTTATGGTAAGTCTACACAACTGTACTGTCTCCTATAGCTAATACGTCCAAGTGTCTTCTCTCCCACGCCATGTCAGCCGGTTCCGGCGTTGCTATGAGGCATCATGCCTAGCTCCAGCTTTGTCAATTCTCTTAACCCTTTAAGGCATCGTTTGCAAATGCCCCATATGACGGTTCTTCCCTGTTTGGGAAGTCAGTTCGAGAGACTTTGGTTCAGAGTCAGAAGGACAGGAAGACACTGTCTGCCATTGGTATCTGCTTGTTCCCCCTCAAAGACCCTTTTTCTAGGATTCAGCGAGGGACGAAGAAGATGTGGTTTCAGGGATTTTCCGAGGCCACTCAGGATTCATCTTCCCCCAGAGGCAGAGGGGATTATGATAGATGTCATCCTAGAGGCAGATGGGGTTCAAGAAACTTGAGGTCTCAAGGACTGTTCTTGGACAGAGCCACACAGCAGCCCTGAAGGGCGGCCAGACTGCTCTTCTCTGGAGGCAGTCAGGAGATGTTCTTTGTGTTTCACTGTTGCAGTCATTACACTTGAGTTATCCTGCTGGCAGGCTACCCTCAGTCGGCCTGAGTTCCAAAGTCTAGGTCTGGCGTTGGTTGCTGTCACCTTTTCCCTGACGTCAGTGCGCCAGGGGTATAAAAGATGGAGCCGATGCCATTTTCTTCAGTCTTTCTTGCCGCACAGTGCCTGCAGCAGAAGCAGTTCGCAAGTGCCGGTCGGCTGACTCCTGAGATTTTCGTATTTGAATTTCAAATCCAAAGTCTTCATTAAAAGCTAAGTACCCCGTTGGGGAAAACTTTTTTCTTGCTCCAGACCGATGTCAGAAAAAGTCAATAATTGTATTTCTTGTGGGAAGCAAATACCTCATAAGGACTTTCATTCTTACTGTAGTCCTTGCCCATACCCTGACCACGACATTGCTAGTTGTCGGTTTTGTGCTATATTTAACCAACGCACTATTAAGCATCGGTACGATTTTGCATTTCACTATTTTGGCTGAAGATTTAATTACACTATGCCGTCCGATAGCCATCCGACTACCGGAATTCACAAGAAACACAAAGAAAAGGACAGGCATCCAAGGTCCAAAACCGACGACGAGGCTTTCTCTTAAGCCAGTCGCCGGTTCTCAGTGAGGTGCTTTCGCAGCCCCTGACGCCCGCTACTTTGGACTCGCAGGCCGCTACAGATTCCCACTTGGAATCGACTAGGCCGCTGGAAGCTCAGGGTATTGGACCTTCGGAAACAATTCCCTCAGATGGGTCCAGAGCCGCTGAGCAGGCATTGGCTTTTGAGGGTGTTCAGACCTACTCATTTATACATTAAAGTGACTCCAACTACAAAGGCAAAGACAAAAGCACCTTTAAAGACAAAGAAACAAGTACAACAGCCTCATGGTCAGGCCTCCATGTCCAAAAAACAGATGCTCAAAATGGCCGAAGACTTAATTACTTTGATCAGGGGTTCCCAGCCCCCTCCTGATAAAAGGCCTAGGCAAGAGACAGAATATGAATCTTCAGATCAGGTTTCCATTTCTTCTGATTCCTCTTTTGACCAAGAATGCTCTCTTCCTCCCTATGAGGATTCTGATGCTGAATAATCTATCCCTTCAGCCTCTTTCATGAGGATTACTCTTTTGGGGAAACCTTACATACCATAAGGGAGCATTTCCACTGGGAGAGTCGAGATTATTCAGAATCTGAGAAAATGCTCAGACACTTCCTTTTACTCCCACAACACAGGCCCCTAGCTATTCCACCTGTGTTAGACATTGTAGATGATGTATTTTCAGAGTCCAGTCTGACCCCTGACTCCTTACCTCCAGCTCCTGTTAAGCCGGACAGGTACTACAGGGTCCCTGACTCTCATAAATTCCTTTTTAAAAACCCTGCTGCTGACCCTGAAACTCTCTCTCTCAGGGCCCCAAAGGGGTCAAGGCTTCCACTGCAAAAAACCCTACACCCTTTGACAGGGATTCTAGAGCTCTGGACAGAGAGGGAAAAAAGATTTACACTTCTGCTACCTTGGCTATAAGGGCTTTAAATTGCCAGTTTCAGATTCTCAAATATCAGCAATATGCTATGTCACTGCTTAAACAGAAATTGTTGATAAATTCTGAATGTGCAGAAAACAAAGAAATGCAGGATTTATTGCATGCAGCTGAGCAAGTTGGAAAGCATACTTTGCAATGTGGTTTTGATTCTTTGGAGGCCTCCTGCAGGGCCGCTGTCACGGGTTCTGTCATTAGGAGGCATGCTTGGTTAAAGGAACAAAATCTACCTGATCATGCTGAAGCAAAATTATTAGACGCCCCATTACAGCATGATACTTTGTTTGGTGTTAAAGCAGAAGAGGTGTTAAAGAAAATGGAGGACAAAGCTAAATCTATGCAAACAGTCAAGGATTTCTTACAGGTGCAGCCTCCAAGATTTAGCAGACACTGGCCTACAAAGAATTGGTCCTTTCCGGTGTCCGACAGACCACAAAGGGGCAGATACAAACGCCCAAGAGGCAGCCCCAAGGTTCATACAGGTCTAAACAATGGGGTACTTCTACCTCCAAAAGTGGAGAAGACAAATCACAGCCTTACAGGAAACAGTCCCAATGACTTCCCCCTGCCTGCGCCAAGCACTTATCTTCTGGCAGCACCTTTAGGGGGAAAACTAGCACTTTTTTTCTCAAAGTTGGCACATAACCCAGCACAAATGGGTCTTAGACATAGTGTCACAGGGCTACAAGTTTCACTTTCATACCCTGCCAAGGGCAAACGGTTGGCCAGACCTGCCAAAAAAACAATGGGCAGAGGCACAAAAGCAAGTCTCATCCCTCATGGACATGAGGGCCATTCAACAAGTACCAGAGCAAGAGCAGGGACAAGGATTTTATTCAAGACTTTTCTTGGTACCCAGAAAGGACAAAGCCTGGAGACCAATACTGTACCTATCTATTCTAAACACATATCTGGATATACCAAAATTCAAAATGTTGACTTTACAGCAGCTTCTGCCCATACTGGGCAAGAAGGCTTAGCTTGTGACTTTAGACCTAAAAGAGGCATACCTGCATGTCCCAATCAGACAAACATGCAGAAGATACCTCATATTCAAAGCTGGCTCAATGCACTGCCAATTCTCTGCACTGCCATTTGGCTTATCTACTGCGCTCAGGGTCTTCACAAAGTGCCTGGCACCAGTAATTGCATTCTGCAGACAAAGAGGAATACATATATGTCCTTACTTGGACGACTGCCTCATTCAAGCAGGGATCAAGGACATTCTGCTACAGCATCTGGCGTTTGTAAAAAGATTACTATCATGCCTAGGGTACACAGTCAATGAACAGAAATAAAACTAGTACCCTCTCAAGAGATAATATTCCTGGGTGCAAGCTTAAATACAACTGTCCAGATGGCTTATCTCATGCCAGACAAAGGCAACTGACTACCTTATTTCAAACTGTTGGCAACAAAGGCCCAGTTATCTGCAAGAAAAATACTGCAGGCTTTGGGCTTCATGGCATCCTGCATTCTACTAATTCCTTATGCAAGACTGCATATGAGGCAACTTCAATGGTACCTAAAAAGTGTTTGGACTCAGCATTGCCACAGCCTGGAAACAATAATTACTCTCATTCCCTGCCTGCAACAGGAGTTTTGATGGTGGGCGAAGGCCTGTCACCAGAACAAGGGACAGCCATTCACCTTACCCCCAGCCAGGCAGACATTAACAACGGATGCATCAGATTATGCCTGGGGGACCCACATGGCAGGAAGATGTATTCAAGGCACATGGTCCGCCAACCAAATGCATCTACATATCAATCAAAAAGAGATGCTAGCTGTTCAGAATGCCCTGACAGCCTTCAAGGACCTACTTCATCCGGGACAACTACTGGTAAAGACAGACAATACCACGGTCATGTGGTATATAAACAAGCAGGGAGGCACTCATTCTTACCCCTCTGCAGACTAGCCATGACTTTGTGGGACACAGCATTGACTTACCAAGTACATCTGCAGGCACAATTCCTGCCAGGAAAGATAAATACTCTGGCAGACGAACTAAGCAGAAACCTCATGGATCCCCACGAGTGGAAATTGGATCCAAAAGTCTTCAATATGATAGCAAGGGAATGGGGATGCCCAGACATAGACCTATTTGCCTCTCCTCCCAACTGCCAACTAAAGAATTCTGCACAAGGACTTATCACAGACAAGCATGGAAAGTGGATGCCCTATCTTTCAGCTGGAAAAAATTAACAGTATATGCCTTTCCTCCACTGCCTCTCCTCCCCAAGGTACGCCTCAAGGTCAGACAAGAGAAGCCAGAAATGATACTGGTTGTCCCAGACTGGCCCTGCCAGTACTGGTATCCATTCCTAAGGAACGTGTCTCAATGCCCAGCCTGGACCTTACCTCAAATACCTCATCTACTGTCCCAACAAAACAATCACGTCCTGCACAGCCAACTCAAGACCTTAAATCTGGCAGCATGGCGGATAACGTAGTCATACAAAACGCACCTCTCACTAAAGCGGTGATGGATGTCATTTTGGAGGCCAGGAGGCCTAGTACTAGAAAATCTTATGCTGGAAAATGGAAGAGATTCTGTGCCTGGAACCAGGCACAAGGAATTGACACAGTAGTACCAAATATTCCTCATATTTTGAAATACTTACCTGAGATGCTGGACAAAGGCCTAGCTTTTTCATCAATTAAAATTCATGCCTCTGCCATTTCAACTCATTACAATATAGAGCCACCAATCTTTTCTCATCCTTAAGGCAGTACCTCAGAGGAGCTAAAAACTTAAGGCCTCCAAGGAGATCACCAGTACCTGCATAGGACCTCAATTACGTTTTGGAAAAACTCACTCTGCCCCCTTTTGAGCCAGCCGCTACAGCTGATATCAAATTTTTATCTTGGAAAACAGCTCTGCTCCTAGCAATAACCTCTGCAAGACGAGTCTCAGAGCTACAGGCACTCATGGATGTGGACCCTTTTATCATTTTTTATCCAGACAGGGTTTCTCTGAGGACCAACCCGACATTTATGCCTAAGGTAGTGTCCAGTGTGGCCCTTAAGCAGTGGCGGCTGGTGACTTCAAATCACAGGGGGGCTGCAGGAGACGCTGAATGGGCGGGGTCAAAGGGAAGGGGTGTGGTCAACCATAAAGGGGAGGAGCTATGCACAAAACCACAAAAAAACTAACTTTAATTAAATACGCTGCCCTGGGTGGCAAACCATCATTATGAAAGTCCAATCAAGACAAAAATAAGTGTAGAAGAATAAAATATTTCAATGCATTGGCTGCATGACAGCTTACTTAATATCTAGATGGAAACAAAAGGTTGTGAGGCATGAAAAAATAAATTACTTTTTAAATACATTACTGGAATGCCAGTCAAAATCAAGTATAAGAAAAACCAGAAGCACTCAACTCAAACTACTTCTCCTTGCACTGCAGTTCTAATTATAATATATTCAGCTTTATTAAAGTACCAAGCAACATGCTGAAAGTAGAAATCTATGTGATGCCCCACTTGTAAAATGTTTCTTATCCAAAAAGACCTGCTGCCTGACAACGTTTCATGGGGAAAACATGATAAAAGTAAAAATGAAAAGCAAACAAGAAACAAGCTCAAGATACATTGCTTAAAGGATTACTGTACAGGTTATGGACCACACATGATTGGCATTCTGTTTAGTTTACGGGTAAAGCCTGTAGAGATGACTGGAAGTCTCCAACAAGTGTAATGAGCTTTTTAAAATAATGGAATCCTGTCCTTTAATACCCAAGGCTTATACATTATCTAGTCAAGTATTCTCTGCATGGCAACAACAGAAAGGCTTTCAATGTTGGCAATTCTTTAACAGTATGCTTATTAAAGCTTACTTGCATCTTACGATGTCAGACAAGCTTACCTTATGGTCATTAAAGCATTGCTACTTAAACACAGAGCAACAGGCACTTTGAGTAATAAGCATAAATCAACAGTACAAAAATATGACAGAAACCAGACCATTCTGCAAAATCAAGGACAGATGAAAAGCCACTGTAGTACTTATGCAGTGTGTCCTCCCCATCCAAGGTAGATACAACTACTCCTTGCCTTGCTTGGCACATCCAGAGTCACTACATGGGGGAGTGGGGTGCAACAAGCATGTCACAATTTGAAATCTCTCTGGCTGACTGTGATGGCCCTGACACATTTGTCATACCTCTCAACTTCAAGAGCAAGAAATCTGGACAAAGCCATACACAGAAGTGGGACAAAGGCACAACAAGAAGGACAATTTTTAAATATTGCTCTAATAAACTTAGAAAGATAATAGAATAGGTCTTGCATTAGTATGAATTTTCTGAAGGGTATAAAATCTGAAACTCAAATGTCTGTCATTTTCTAACTTCAGTCTTTAGTGATTTGTCACTAATTTGCCAAAAACACAATTTTATGAAAAATGGACCAAAAATGTGATGCAAAAATATAAAATAGACACACAATACAGCTTCTACCTGTCAAAGAAGGGACACTTTAATATTAGTACTGCTACCTTGAGCAGCTGACAAAATAAAAGAATCTACATGCATTTCAAGTAATCTATAACTTTGATTATTACAGTTATTTCTTAATTGTAAACCCTCCATGTTTTCTTCCAAAATTGCTATTTTGCGGAGGGATTATTAGGGGAAGAGCAACATTTTGAGCCAAAATTGGGGACAGTTGAGAGGTTGGCTATGCCTAATTCTATAAAGCAATTTATTTGCATGTACCTCTCAACCTGTTAATGCAGTAAATCTGAACAAGGCCAAATATATTGGGGCACATATAAACAGTACTAAAAATTGCTCTTGTATAAATTGAGACAGTTGATAGAACGGCTCTTACTTTAACATGCATTTTATGAAGGTTATGAAGTCTGAAACTTATTATTTAGTGACTTCTGGCAAATCATTTAGGAATTAAAACTACAAATTTTATGAACAACAAACCAAAAATAAGAAGCAAAAATCTATTCATTCTTTGAAAATCTGGACAGTTGGGAGGTATAGTTCAGCTGGGCCTGTCTGAGTTTGCTGCCCTTCCCCTGACAAAATAATGGTTGAACTGGAGCCTCTGCAGCCATTCCAATTAACCATTACTTGGCTATTTCACTCCATTTACCATAAACACTAATGTGCATACTGCTTTACTTCAATGATTGGACTTCATTTGAAAGTTTTATTTTGTATTTTACAGCACAAACATTAAGTAATCTGTTAAACAAAGCAATGCAGTCTCACAATGAAAACTTAGCATTAAAACTTCTCTGCCCTTGAAACTCACATTCATTGAAACAGCATTGAAACCCACATTCAAAGAAAATACATTTTGCCAGTGGCAGATAAAGATTAATTTTGGGCTGTTTTGAATCATAGGCCCCTTGCATATGAAACATACATGTGCTCTTTGATACACCTTCCTCATTGTACTAAAAATTATATTCCTTGTACAATACAGTACACTTGTTAGAGGGTGTTTTAAATTTGTTTTGAACATTTTTCCAGTAAGCAATGAAACAAAACATATGCACCCATAATGGCAAAACTGCCCAGTTGAGAACATTTATCATAAAAAAGTCTACTCAGACTTCCACAGTCCACCATTATTAGTAAATATACACAATTCTACAGTCCACCATTATTAGTAAATATGCACAATTCCACAGTCCACCATTATTAGTAAATATGCACAATTCTACAGTCCACCATTATCAGTAAATATGCACAATTCTACAGTGCACCTTTATCAGTAAATATGCACAATTCTACAGTCCATATTCAGTGAATTCAGTTCTTGCCATAGCTGTCAACCTTAGCACAAAAACCTGGACGAAGCCAATAATGGGGGAATACAGTCCCAAAAATAGGGACAAATTTAAAATATTCATCTTATAAACTTAGAAAATTGCTAGAAAAAAAGGTTGTGCTACTATGTATTCTGAAGAACATGAAGTTTGAAATTCAAATGCGGTCAATTCTACTGCGGACAGAACAAAACAATTTTCAGCAGAGGCGAGGGATTAATACTGCAGACACGTCTTTGTAAAATGGCAGGGCATCAGAGCAAATCCACACAAACACAGGCAGGAGATGCAGACTCCAAACAGAAGCCACCCCAACCAAGAATCAAACCAGAAAACCTATAGCTGTGAGGCAACAATACTACCACCGCACCATCAATTATGCAAGGAATTAAACATTCAGAAACCTGAAGTCTGAAATTCAAATGCCTGTCAATTTTACTGCGGACAGAACAAAACCAATTTTCAGCAGGGATTAAAACTGCAGACACGTCTTTGTAAAATGGCAGGGCACCAGAGCAAATCCACACAAACACATGGAGGAGATGCAGACTCCACACAGAAGCCACCCCAACCAAGAATCAAACCAGAAAACCTATAGCTGTGAGGCAACAATACTACCACTGCACCATCAAATCTGCAAGGAATTAAACATTCAGAAACCTGAAGTCTGAAATTCAAATGCCTGTCAATTTTACTGCGGACAGAACAAAAACAATTTTCAGCAGAGATGCAGGGATTAATACTGCAGACACGTCTTTGCAAAATGGCAGGGCACCAGAGCAAATCCACACAAATACAGGGAGAAGATGCAGACAGAAGCCACCCCAACCAAGAATCAAACCAGAAAACCTATAGTTGTGAGGTAACAATACTATCACTGCACCATCAATTATACAAGGAATTAAACATTCAGAAACCTGAAGTCTGAAATTCAAATGCCTGTCAATTTTACTGCGGACAGAACAAAACAATTTTCAGCAGAGACGAGGGATTAAAACTGCAGACACATCTTTGTAAAATGGCAGGGCACCAGAGCAAATCCACACAAACACAGGCAGGAGATGCAGACTCCAAACAGAAGCCACCCCAACCAAGAATCAAACCAGAAAACCTATAGCTGTGAGGCAACAATACTACCACCGCACCATCAATTATGCAAGGAATTAAACATTCAGAAACCTGAAGTCTGAAATTCAAATGCCTGTCAATTTTACTGCGGACAGAACAAAACCAATTTTCAGCAGGGATTAAAACTGCAGACACGTCTTTGTAAAATGGCAGGGCACCAGAGCAAATCCACACAAACACATGGAGGAGATGCAGACTCCACACAGAAGCCACCCCAACCAAGAATCAAACCAGAAAACCTATAGCTGTGAGGCAACAATACTACCACTGCACCATCAAATGCAAGGAATTAAACATTCAGAAACCCTTAAGTCTGAAATTCAAATGCCTATCAATTTTATTTAACATTTTTAATCAGGACAGTCTGACTTGGAACAAATAAACAAATTTTCAGCAGAGGCCCAGGAAGAAATAATGCAGACATGTCTTTGTAACATGGGAGGGCACAAAAGCAAACCCATACAAACACAGGGAGAAGATACAGACCCCACAAAGAAGGAACCCCAGCCAAGAATCAAACCCAAGAACCTGCAGCTGTGAGGCAACAATGCTACTACTACACCATCAAATATCAAGCATTGCAACATTTACAAACCACAGATATTATGAGGAACAGATCAGATCGAATATGAGGTAAAAATCTGAAATTTTTTTACAAATGGTGGTGGGTAGGGAACTCAAGTCTTTAACACCTGCATACAGGGTACAGGGTTCAAGCCTGAGGCATTCCCTACCACACCACCATAAGCACCTGGGGCATTTACACACACACACACACACACACACACACACACACACACACACACACACACTCTCCAGTAAAGCACAAGCACCATACACAAACTCCAGTAAAGCACAAGCAGCACAAGCACCATACACAAATAAAAAGCACAAACTCAATAAAAATAAACATTGTAAATTAAAAGGCACCTTACCTGAATGAATACATCCAGAGTTAACGTCCGTACATCCTTCCCGCGCAATACTGAAGACCCGCGAGATCCCAATGCTCCTTCCCGACGCCGACGAGATCCCTAAGGCTCTGTCCCGAGTCCCTGCTGCTCCTCTTGCAGTCCGGACGCGTCCCATAATCCTGGCGGGTCTGTGCACTGTAAAAGTGCACAGACGCTCCTTGTGTCCCCCTATGGGGACGGCCGGGCTGCCTTGAGCATGCGCATAGACCGATAAGCCGGGACTCGGTCTATGCGCATGCGCGAAGTCCGCGAATTTTAAAAAAATATTTTTTTTTATTTTTCATTTTTTTTTCTTTCTTTTTTTATTTTTGAGGGGGCTGCAGTCCGGCAGCCCTATGCCACGAGCCGCCCCTGCCCTTAAGCAAACTATTCATCTGCCTACTTTTTATCCAAACCCACAGAATAAGGGGGAGAGAATTCTGCATTCTTTGGACGTTCACAGACAGCTACGCTTCTATTTGAACAGAACCAAAGCTTTCAGAAAGCCTGAGCAACTACTAGTGGCATATGCTGCAGGATCACAAGGAAAGGCCATCTCTAAGCAGACTATTTAAAAGTGGATAGACCACTGCATTCGTTTCTGCTATTCGCAACATGGCAAGCCAGTGCCTAAGGGCATTAGGCCACATTCAACCAGAGCAGCAGCCACTTCAGCAGCCTTCCTCAGGGGAGTACCAACCAAAGACATTTTAGAGGCTGCTACCTGGAGTTCAGTGCACACCTTTACAAAGCACTATCACTTACCACTCTACTCTAAATCCAGGGCCGCTCCTAATGCTATTTAGCTCCAGCCTCCCAACCATAGCTTTGGGATTCAACCCAAGTGTAATGACTGCAACAGTGAAACACGAAGAACATAGTACAGTTGTGTACACTTACCATAAATGTAGATGTTCGAGTGTATTCACTGTTGCAGTCCAGGTTACCAACCCTCCATCCCCCTTATCTTTGCTGGAGCTTATCTGCACTTCTCTAATCTATACAACCTCTGTGGTGTATTTGCTTGTAGGTGAAGGTATAACATATATATTTTGGTGCATGCATGTTTTATTGGCATATTTTTAGCCTACCCTTTTGGGGGCACCTGACATCTGGGGCAAGAAAAACCGAAGAAAATGGCGTCGGCTGCATCTTTTATACCCCTGGCGCACTGACGTCAGGGAAGAGGTGACAGCAACCAACGCCGGACCTAGACTTTGGAACTCAGGCCGACTGAGGGTAGCCTGCCAGCAGGATAACCCAAGTGTAATGACTGCAACAGTGAACATCTACATTTATAGTAAGTGCACACAACTGTACTTTCCCTATCACTACACTCAGCGGGAGTCTGTAACAACAGATCGTTGGGTGTTACAAATTATATCCAGAGGTTATTCTATCATGTTCCTCGAACCACTTCCCCCACCTAATCACACCTCCCAGATGTTCCACCCATGCAAAGGGAGGAAGCAGCTCTAGAGACAGACAAACTGCTAAGAAAATGAGTAATCCAATCCATCCCAATAGGCCAGTCCAGATCAGGCATTTATTCCAGGTTCTTTTTAGTGCCAAAGAAAATGGGGGGACCTAAGACCCATTCTGGATCGGTCCACCTTGAACCTGTCAGTAGCCAAGGAGAAATTCTTGATGGTCACTCTTCAATCCATCCTGCCCTACCTGCAGGTGAACGACTGAATTTGCTCGATCAACCTCCAGGGCGCATACTATCATATCAAGATGGACAGGTGCTCTTGGAGGTTTCTCCACTTCCTGCTGGGAGCCAATCATTATCAGTTCAGAGCCCTTCCTTTTGGTCTCACCACAGCCCCTGGGGTGTTCAACAAGGTGATGGCAGTAGTAGCGGCTCACCTGAGGCTTCAGGCTATTCAGGTCTTCCCTTACCTGGACGATTGGCTGTTCACTGCCCCTTCCAAGCATCTGCTTTGCAGAGCCAGGGATCATTTCCTCTTACTAGCGAAAAGACTGGGCATCACCTGCAATCTCAACAAGTCATCACTGGCCCCTGTTCAGATCATAGACTTCATTGGGGCACAGTTTTACACTATCCAAATGAGTTTTCCTCACCCCAGACGGTACAGTCTGAAATTACACATTTTGTACATCCTTCAAACCCAAGTTCCGACAGCAGAAACAGTACTCAGAGCGTCAGGGTCAATGGCGGCCACGACCAACCTATTATCCATAGCACGACTTCAGATGCAGATTCTTCAGTGGACTCTTGCAGTTAGCTCTACCATTGTCTCAGCCTGTCCAAATCTCCCGAGTATGCAGGGACACTCTTCGGTGGTGGATTCATTCCTCGGACCTAGTAAGGGGATGTCCTTTTCCAAAACCGCGGTGACCACATTCGCCTCCCAGCTAGGGTGGGAGCAGGCATTGCTCAGGAAGGACAGTCCAAGGCACGTGGTCCCCATCCGAGATCAATTTGCATATCAACATCCTGGAGATCAGGGCAGTGGATGTTCATCATGTTTCACTGTTGCAGTCATTACTCTTGGGTTATCCTGCTGGCAGGCTACCCGCAGTCTCTTCCCTGACATCAGTGCGCCAGGGGTATAAAAGATGCAGCAGACACCATTTTCTTCAGTCTTTCTTGCCGAGCGGTGCCTGAAGCAAAAGCAGTTCGCAAGTGCCGGTCGGCCAACTCCTGAGATTTTTGAATTCGAATTTCAGATCCAAACTCTTCATTAAAGCTAAGTACCCCATTGGGGAAACTTTTTTCTTGCTCCAGACCGATAAGTTAACAGTTGTATTTCTTGTGGGAAGCAAATACCTCATAAGGATTTTCACTGTTACTGTATTCCTTGCCTAGGCCCTGATCACAACGTTGCTTGTTGTCGGTTTTGTGCTAGATTTAACCACGCACTATAAAGCATTGGTACGATTTTGCCTTTCATTACTTCGGCCGAAGATTCAATTATACTATGCCGTCGGAGCAACCGACGACTGGAATTTCTAAAAAAACGCAAGGATAAAGATAATGATAGGCATCCGAGGTCCAAAACCGACTATGAGGCTTTCACTAAGCTTGTCGTCGGTTCGCCGGTTCTCAGTGAGGCGCTTTCGCAGCCCCTGACGCCCGCTACCTAAGAGCCACAGGCCGCTTCTGACTCCCACGTGGAGCCGACTGGGCCTCTGGAAACTCAGGGTATTGGATCCTCGGAAACTATTCCCTCAGATGGGTCTGGAGCCGCTGTGCAGGCATCGGCTTCTGAGGGTGTTTTCAGACCAACTCAGTTATATGTAAAGCCACCTTCAGCTTCCAAGCCAAAGACTAAAGCAGCTCTAAAGACAAAGAAACAAGTACAGCATTCTCCAGGACAGGCTTCCATACCTAAAAAACAAATGCTCAAAATGGCCGAAGACCTTATTACTTTGATCAGGGGATGTTCATCGTGTTACCCTGCTGCAGTCATCACACTTGGGTTATCCTGTCGTCAGGCGGTCCCGCAGTTGGCCGGAATTCCAAAGTCTTGGTCCGGCATCAGTTGCTGTCGCCTCTTCCCTGACGTCAGTGCACCAGGGGTATATATAATGCAACCAACGCCATTTCCTTCAGTCTTTTCTTGCCGCACGGTGCCCAAAGCAGAAGCAGTTCGCAAGTGCCGGTCGGCTGACTCCTGAGATTTTCGAATTCGAATTTCGGACCAAAGTCTCCTATAAAGCTAAGTACCCCATTGGGGAAACTTTTCTTGCCTCAGACCAATGTCAGAAAAAGTTAACAATTGTAGTTCTTGTGGGAAGCAAATACCTCATAAGGATTTTCATTCTTATTGCATACCTTGCCTAGGCCCAGACCACAACGTCACTTCTTGTCGGTTTTGTGCTAGGTTTAATAAGCGTACCATTAAAAGACGCTTTGATTTCGCACGACACTACTTCGGTAGGAAATTTAACTACACCATGCCGTCGGAGCAACCGACTACCGGCGTGCACAAAAAACGCAGGGATAAGGACAGCCAGCCCAGGCCTAAGCCAGATTCTGAGGCCTCGGCCGATCCGGTCCCCGGTCCTCAGTGAGGCTCCGATGCAGCCCCTGACTACCACAGATCTGGAACCCAAGACCACTACGGACATTTTGACGGAATGTACCAGGCCAATGCAGCCTTTTACTTTAGGCCCTTCCGACGACTTTGCTACAAAAGACATTGGTACTACAGAAACGCTATCGGTTTCTGAAGGTGTTTTCAGACTGACGAGACTCACCATTAAAACGTTTTCTAAGTCGAAGACTCCTTCTAAATCTAAAAGGACTGCACTTCAGTCTCCTGTTCAAGGCCCCATGCCTAAGAAACAGATGCTTAAAATGGCTGAAGATTTTATTCTTTAATCAGGGGTTCCCAGCCCCCTCCTGACAAAAGGCCTAGACAAGAGGAAGAGTATGCATCCTCTGAGCAAATGTCCATTTCTTCAGACTCCTCTGAGGACCAAGACTACTCCTTCTCTCCTTATGAAGATTCTGATGCTGAGGACTCTATTCTCTCAGCTTCTCCTCCTGAAGACTACTCCTTTGGGGAAACTTTACACACTATGAGGGAACGTTTTCACTGGGAAGGTCAGGACTACTCTGATTCAAAGAAAAGGCTCAGAAAATTTATTTTACTCCCCCAACACAGACCACTTGCCATCCCACCAGTTTTGGACATTGTGGATGATGTCTATTTAGAATCCAGTTTCAACCCAGACTTTCTACCTCCTGCTCCGGCTAAGCCAGACAGATACTATAGAGTGCCTGATTCCCACAAATTTCTTTACAAAAGCCCTGTAGCTGACCCAGAGACGATCTCACAGGGTCCCAAGGGGGCTAAGGCTTCTATGGCTAAAAACCCAGTACCTTCTGAGAGGGATTCCAGAGCAGTAGACAGGTGGGGGGGGGGAAGGTTTACACCTCAGCCACACTAGCTGTGAGGGCACTGAATTGTCAGTTTCACATGCTTAAGTATCAGCAATTTCTAATCTCTCAGTTAAAGCAAAGAATAACCTCTCTCCCTCAACAATCTGAATTGAAAGAAGTACAGGATCTGTTGCATGCCACTGAGCAGGTGGGTAAACATACCTTACAATGTGGGTTTGATTCTTTGGAGGCCTCCTGCAGAGCAGCTGTCACTACATACGTAGGCATGCTTGGTTAAAGGAACAAACTCTACCTGATCATGTTAAAGCAAAACTACTAGATGCTCCCTTACAGCAAGATGTTCTTTTTGGAGTTAAAGCAGAAGAAGTGTTAAAGAAAATGGAAGATAAGGCAAAATCTATGTAGACAGTCAAAGATTTCCTACAAGTACAACCCCCTCGCTTCAGCAGAAACTGGCCAACAAAAAATTGGTCCTTTCCAGTCACTGACAGACCACAGAGGGGTAAATACAGACGCCCAAGGGGCAGAGGACAACCACAAGCCCAGTATAAACCTCACCAATGGGGCTCTACAACACAGAAGGGAGGATAAGACAGGTCTCAAACCACCAGAAGGCAAACTCAATGACTTGCACCTCATCTGGCCAAGCAATACTCTCTTGGCAGCCCCCTTGGGGGGAAAACTTGCACTTTTTGCAGACAACTGGCACATGGTCACAAAGGACAAATGGGTCCTAGACATAATTTTATGAGGATACAGATTCCACTTTCACACCTTGCCAATGAAAAGAGGAATGCCAAACCTGCCACAAAATCAATGG
Source organism: Protopterus annectens (assembly GCF_019279795.1). Taxonomy (NCBI): domain Eukaryota; kingdom Metazoa; phylum Chordata; order Ceratodontiformes; family Protopteridae; genus Protopterus; species Protopterus annectens. The sequence goes on from NC_056729.1 coordinate 915,364,084, forward strand.
GCAGAGGCACAAAAGCAAATTACAGCTCTCATGGACATGAGAGCCATTCAACTAGTACCTACTCGAGAGCAAGGCCAAGGATTTTATTCAAGACACTTTCTAGTGCCCAGAAAGGACAATGCCTGGAGACCAATTGTGGACCTTTCAATTCTAAACACTTACTTACAAGTACCCAAATTCAAGATGCTAACACTACAGCAGCTATTTCCCATGTTGGGCAAGGAAGCATGGCTAGTTACGTTGGACCTCAAGGAGGCATACCTGCATGTCCCTATCAAACAAAGTTGCAGAAGATACCTCCGTTTCATTGCAGGTTCAACCCATTACCAATTCTCTGCACTGCCCTTTGGCTTATCTACTGCGCCCAGAGTTTTCACAAAATGCCTGGTACCAGTAATTGCATACTGCAGACAAAGAGGAATTCAAATATATCCATACCTGGACGATTGCCTCATCCATTCTCTTACATCATCTGGCCTTTGTAAAGCATCTACTAAACTGCCTGGGGTACACAGTAAACGAAAAGAAGTCAAAACTAGTACCCTCACAAAAAATGACATTCCTGGGTGCCAGCTTGAATACAACGGCCCAGAAGGCTTATCTTACACCAGACAAGCAACTACAACTGACTCAATATTTCAAGACAATGGCAACAAAGACCCAATTAACTGCAAGAAAAATTCTGCAGGCTGTGGGCTTCATGGCATCTTGCATACTAATAATACCATTTGCAAAGCTGCATATGAGGAAATTACAGTGGTACCTAAAAAGCGTATGGTCTCAACACAGCCACAGCTTGGACACAATGATATCTCTCATTCCCTGCCTACAACAGGAATTTCTATGGTGGTCACAGGCATGTCACCTCAACAAGGGTCAGCCTTTCACCTTGCCCCCAGCCAGGCAAACTATCACAACAGATGCTTCAGACTACACCTGGGGGGCACACATGGCAGGACAATGCATTCAAGGCCTATGGACTGCAGATCAAAGAAATCTGCACATAAATCAAAGAGATGCTAGCTGTACAGAAAGCTCTGACAGCCTTCAAGGATCTATTACATCCAGGACAACTTGCAGTAAAGACGGACAACACCACAGTAATGTGGTACATAAACAAACAAGGGGGTACACATTCTTACCCTCTATGCAGGCAAGCAATGACCTTATGGAACACAGCTCTGGCCTACCAAGTCCAGTTACAAGCTCAATTCCTGCCAGGACAGAAGAACACATTGGCAGACGACCTCAGCAGAAACATCAAGGATCCCTACGAGTGAAAACTAGATCCACAAATATTTGCAATGATAACTCAAAAATGGGGCCTTCCAGACATAGACCTGTTTGCCAGTCCTCAAAACTATCAACTGACAAAATTTTGTACAAGGATATTTCACCATCAAGCTTGGAAAGTGGAGACTCTCTCTTTCAGTTGGAAAAACCTGACAGTATATGTCTTCCCTCCATTGCCTCCCCTCACAAAGGTTCTTTTGAAAGTCAAAAAGAAGAGACCACGACTGATTCTCATAGCCCCAGACTGGCCACGCCAGCACTGGTATCCACTATTGAAAAATATGGCCCACAGCCCACCATGGATATTGCCTCAAATCCCCCATTTGCTCACACAACAAAACAATCAGATTCTTCACAGCCAGCTCAAAACTTTAAATCTGGCTGCATGGCAAATCATCTAAACATCCAACCAGCACCTCTTTCACAAGCAGTTCTGGATGTTATTCTGGAAGCCAGGAGGCCAAGCACCAGGAAGGCTTATTCAGACAAATGGAAAAGGTTTTGTGCCTGGAACCAAGCTAAAGGCCAAGACACAATTCAGCCTCACATTCCACAGTATTTAGCTGAGATATTGCACAAAGGACTTTCCTTTTCCTCAATTAAAATCCATGTTTCGGCTATTTCAGCTCACTACAACACGGATCCACCTTTATTTTCACATCCTCTTCTAAGGCAGTTCCTCAGAGGGGCAAAAAACATTAGACCACCCAGGAGAGATCCTACACCAACATGGGACCTCAATTTTGTTCTGGAAAAACTAACGCTACCTCCCTTTGAACCAGCTTTCTCTGCAGATCTACAGTTCCTATCATGGAAGACTGCCCTGCTCCTAGCAATAACTTCAGTTAGAAGAGTCTCAGAGCTACAGGCACTAATGGCAGTGGAACCTTTCCTCATTTTTCATCAAGACAGAGTTTCTCTACGAACTAATCCTTCCTTTATGCCTAAGGTGGTTTCCAGTGTAGCTTTAAATCAAACCATCCACTTACCCACCTTCTTCCCCAATCCACAGAACAAAGGTGAGAGACTCCTGCATTCCTTGGACATTCACAGGCAGCTTTGTTACTATTTGGACAAAACTAAGGCTTTCAGAAAATCTGACCAGCTTTTTGTATCCTATGCTACAGCTTCTCAAGGGAAGACTATATCAAAGCAAACCATTTCTAAATGGATAGGTCCTCGCATACGTTTCTGCTATACCCATCATGGGAAACCAGTTCCTGCTACCATTAGATCCCACTCTACCAAGGCAACAGCTACCTCTACAGCCTTTCTCAGGGGGGTTCCAACCAAGGAATTTTTAGAAGCTGCAACTTGGAGTTCAGTACACACCTTTACCAAACACTATCACTTACCTCTTTACTCAAAGTCCAGGGCGGGCTTCGCCACTGCAGTTCTGCAGGTCTTTATAGCCTCCACTAACCCTCTATGATACCTCCCCCCCTACCTTAGCTTTGGGATTCAACCCAAGTGTGATGACTGCAACAGGGTAACACGATGAACATAGTACAGTTTTGTACCTACCATAAATGTAGATGTTCGAGTGTTCACCCTGCTGCAGTCCAGGTTACCCCCCTCCATCCCACCTGATCTACTGGCTCAATTTCTTCTATGCCTTACTGATGTATTTGCTTATAGCTGAAGGGATTTTGTGTTTGTGCTGTGGTTACTCCTTTTGGTACTAATTTCTGACCACCTTTTTGGGGGCACCTGACATCTGGGGCAAGAAAAACTGAAGAAAATGGTGTTGGTTGCATTATATATACCCCTGGCGCACTGACGTCAGGGAAGAGGCGACAGCAACCGACGCCGGACCAAGACTTTGGAATTCTGGCCGACTGCGGGACCGCCTGACGACAGGATAACCCAAGTGTGATGACTGCAGCAGGGTGAACACTCGAACATCTACATTTTTGGTAGGTACAAAACTGTACTTTCCCATCCCCCTCCTGATAAGAGACCTAGGCAAGAGACAGAATATGAATCTTCAGATCAGTTTTCCATTTCCTCTGATCTGGAATACTCTCTTCCTCCCTATGAGGATTCTGATGCTGAAGAATCTATTCCTTCAGCTTCTCCTCCAGAAGATTTCTCCTTTGGGGAAACCCTGCATACCATGAGGGAGCACTTTCATTGGGAGAGCCAGGATTACTCAAAATCTAAGAAAAGGCTCAGAGATTTTCTTTTACTTCCTCAGCACAAGCCGCTTGCTATCCCCCCTGTTTTGGACATTGTAGGTGATGTTTTTTCAGAGTCCGGACTGTCTCCAGACTCTATGCCCCCTGCACTGGTTAAGCCAGACAGATACTACAGGGTCCCAGATTCCCATAAATTTCTTTATAAAAATCCTGCTGCTGACCCAGAAACCATATCTCAGGGTCCTAAGGGAGTCAAAGCTTCCACTGCTAAAAACCCTGTCCCCTCTGATAGGGATTCAAGGGCACTGGACAGATGGGGGAAAAAAAGTTTACACTTCTGCTACTTTGGCTGTAAGGGCCTTAATTTGTCAATTTCATATGCTTAAATATCAGCAATACCTAATGTCACTACTAAAACAGAAAATGTTGACTTACTCTGAATGTCCTGAAAACAAGGAAATGCAGGATTTATTGCATGCAGCTGAACAAGTGGGAAAACATACTTTGCAATGTGGTTTTGATTCTTTGGAGGCCTCTTGTAGGGCCGCTGTAACAGGTTCTGTGATTAGGAGGCATGCTTGGTTCAAAAAAACAGAATCTGCCTGATCACGTTAAAGCAAAATTATTAGATGCTCCATTACAGCATGATACTTAGTTTGGTGTTAAGGCATAAGAGGTGTTGAAGAAAATGGAGGATAAAGTGAAATCTATGCAGACAGTTAAGGATTTTTTACAGGTACAGCCATCTAGATTTAGCAGGAACTGGCCTTCAAAAAATTGGTCCTTTCCAGTGTCAAACAGGCCACAAAGAGGCAGGTACAGACGCCCTAGAGGCAGATCCCAGCCCCAAGGCTCATACAGGCCTAAGCAATGGGGTGCTTCTACCTCCAAAAGCGGAGAAGACAAATCTCAACCTTACAAGAAATAGTCACAATGACTTCCCTTTACCAGTACCAAGCACTTACCTTTTACAAGCTCCCTTAGGGGGAAAACTGGCACTTTTTTCACAAAACTGGCACATGATCACCCAGGGTAAATGGGTCTTGAATATAGTGTCTCAGGGCTACAGGTTCCACTTTCACACCCTGCCAAAGGCAAGAGGCATGCCAGACAATCAATGAGCAGAGGCACAAAAGCAAGTTTCATCCCTCATGGACATTGGGGCTATTCAGCGAGTACCACTACAGGAGCAGGGATAAGGATTTTACTCACAACTTTTCCTGGTACCCAGAAAGGACAAAGCCTGGAGACCAATACTGGACCTGTCTGTTCTAAAGACTTTTCTGGACGTTCCAAAAATCAAAATGTTGACTCTGCAGCAGCTTCTGACCATGCTGAGCAAGAAGGCTTGGCTTGTAACTTTGGATCTAAAAGAGGCGTACCTGCATGTCCCAATCAGACAATCTTGCAGAAGATACCTCAGATTCATAGCTGGATCAATGCACTACCAATTCTCTGCAGTGCCTTTTGGCTTATCTACTGCGGCCAGGGTCTTCCCAAAATGCCTGGCACCAGTAATTGCTTTTTGCAGACAGAGGAATTCAGATATATCCCTGCTTGCACGACTGCCTCATTCAAGCAGAGAACAAGGACATTTTACTAAAACATCTGGCGTTTGTAAAACTATTACTAATTTGCCTAGGGTACACAGTAAACGAAAAGAAATCAAAACTAGTAACCTCTCAAGAGATAATATTCCTGGGTGCAAGCTTAAATACAACTGCTCAGATGGCTTATCTAACGCCAGACAAACAAAGACAACTGACTTTTTACTTCGAAATTTTGGCAACAAAAACCCAGTTATCTGCAAGAAAAATTCTGCAGGCTTTGGGCTTCATGGCATCCTGCATTCTGTTAATTCCATATGCAAGACTGCATATGAGGAAACTACAATGGTATCTAAAAAGTGTTTGGACTCAACATTGCCACAGCCTGGAAAAAGCAATTACACTCATTCCCTGCCTGCAACAGGAGTTTCGATGGTGGGTTCATGCCTGTCACCACAACAAGGGACAGCCTTTCACTTTACCCACTGCCAGGCAGACAATAACAACAGATGCGTCAGATTATGCCTGGGGGGGCCCACATGGCAGGAAAATGTATTCAGGGCACATGGCCCACAGGCCAAATGCATCTTCATATCAATCTAAAAGAAATGCTGGCTGTACAAAATGCTCTGACAGCTGTCAAGGATATCTTCATCCAGGAGAACTGCTGATAAAGACGGACAATACTACAGTCATGTGGTACATAAACAAGCAGGGAGGCACGCATTCCTACCTCCTTTGCAGACAAGCAATGATTTTGTGGAACACAGCACTGACTTATCAAGTACACCTGCAAGCTCAATTCCTGCCAGGAAAGACAAATACTCTGGCAGACAAACTAAGCAGAAACCTCATGGATCCTCACGTGTGGAAACTAGATCCACAAATCTTCAGCATAATAACAAGGAAATGGGGACGCCCAGACATAGATCTATTTGCCTCCCCTCACAACTGCCAACTACACAGATTCTGCACAAGGACTTATCACAAGCTAGCATGGAAAGTGGATGCTTTGTCATTCAACTGGAAAAACCTTACAGTATATGGCTTTCCTCCACTACCTCTCCTCCCTGTGGTACTCCTAAAGGTCAGACAAGAGAAGCCAAAAATTATCCTGATTGCCCCAGACTGGCCACGCCAGCACTGGTAACCAGTCCTGAAGAGCTTATCTCAAGGCCCAGCCTGGACATTGCCTCTAATTCCTCATTTACTGACCCAACAGAACAATCAGGTACTGCACAGCCAACTCAAAACCCTAAATCTGGCTGCATGGTGGATAATGTAACCATTCAGAGCACACCTCTCTCCAAAGCAGTTATGGATGTTATTCTGGAGGCCAGGAGGCCCAGCACGAGAAAATCATATGCAGAAAAGTGGAAGAGATTCTGTGCTTGGAACCAGGAACAAGGAATTGACATGCTTGTACCAACTATTCCTCAGATTTTACAATACTTAACTGAGATGTTGGACAAAGGCCTATCCCTTTCATCATTAAAATTCATGCCTCTGCCATTTCAGCTCATTACAATACGGATCCACCTATTTTTCACATCCTGTACTAAGGCAGTACCTCAGGGGGACCAAAAACATAAGACCCCCAAGAAGAGCACCAATACCCGCATGGGACCTCAATTTTGTCTTGGAAAAGCTCACACTGCCTCCTTTTGAGCCAGCTAATACAGCTGAGATAAAATTCTTATCTTGGAAAACAGCTCTGCTCTTAGCAATAACTTCATCAAGAAGAGTCTCAGAGTTACAGGCACTGATGGCGGTTGAACCTTTTATAGTTTTCCATCCGGACAGGGTTTCTCTTGAGGACAAACTCAACATTTATGCCTAAGGTAGTGTCCAGTGTGGCTCTTAATCAAACAATTCATTTGCCTACCTTTTATCTGAACTCACAGAATTCGGGGGAGAGACTTCTACATTCTTTGGACATGCACAGACAGCTACGCTTCTACTTGGACAAAACTAAAGCTCTCAGAAAATCTGAGCAACTGTTAGTGGCATACGCTGCAGGATCTCAAGGAAAAGCAATCTCAAAGCAGACAATTTCCAAATGGATAGTCCACTGCATTCGTTTCTGCTATTCTCAACATGGCAAATCAGTGCCCAAGGGCATCAAGCCACACTCAACCAGAGCAGCAGCTACTTCAGCAGCCTTCCTCAGAGGAGTACCAACTAAGGACATTTTGGAGGCTGCAACTTGGACTTCAGTGCACACTTTTACAAAGCACTGCCACTTGCCTCTTTATTCTAAATCCAGAGCAGGCTTTGCCACTGCAGTTCTGCAGGGCCTCATAGCTACTCCTAATTCTGTTTAGGCCCAGCCACCCAACCTCAGCTTTGGGATTCAACCCAAGAGTAATGACTACAACAGTGAAACACGATGAATAGTACAGTTGTGTACCTACCATAAATGTAGATGTTTGAGTGTATTCACTGTTGCAGTCCTGGTTACCCTCCCACCATCCCCCTTTCATTGCTGGGACTTATCTGTACTTCTCTATTCTATACAACCTATGTGGTGTATTTGCTTGTAGATGAAGGTATTGTTTATGTTAGTCCATGCTTTTTTAAAAGCAGAATTGTAGCCTACCCTTTTGGGGGCACCTGACATCTGGGGCAAGAAAAACTGAAGAAAATGGTGTCGGCTGCATCTTTTATACCCCTGGCGCACTGACGTCAGGGAAGAGGCGACAGCAACTGACGCTGGACCAGGACTTTGGAATTCATGCCGACTGCGGGTAGCCTGCCAGCAGGATAACCCAGGAGTAATGACCGCAACAGTGAATACACTCGAACATCTACAGTTATGGTAGGTACACAACTGTACTTTCTTGTGTTGCAGAACCTTCATGCCCATCTTTCTCTAGGGACTATTGTGATTCAGACAGACAGCATGTCGGTAGTTTGGTACATAAACAAACAAGGAGGAACCAGATTTTACCCCCTTTCTCATGAAGCCATGAGAGTGTGAGAATGGGTGATCTCCACCGGCCATTTTCTGGTGGCAATGCATATCTCGGGGCAGTCCAACATTCTAACGGACAGGCTCAGCAGATCTGTCCTGATTCCTTACGAGGGGGTCTTTGAATCCTTCAGTGAGGGAGCAGATCTTTCTAAAGTGGGAGTTGTCCTTGCTGTGATCTGTTCACATCTCCTTGAGTTCTTCGCTCTGAACCCCCCCCCCCCCTTAGGGGGGAAGCCCCCAGAGACGCACTGATTCATGCTTGGTCTCCCAGTCTTCTTTATGCCTATCCCCTGCTGCCCCTCATTTGAAGTTTCTTCAGAAAGCTCACAGGCTGGGGAACACTGTGATCCTCATCGCCCCATTCTGGCCTCACCAAGTCTGGTTTCCCTCCCTTTGGTCTTACCTAGTAGTTTCACCATGGACATTGGATCTTGTTTTGGATCTTATTTCTCATCCCTCGGGGATTCCTTACCCAGATCTGGACAGTCTGAAACTCACTGCTTGGCTGCTACAGTCCCCTGATTATTAGGACTCCTGGTTTATCATCTCCTGTTAAAGCCATTTTGGCAGCGGCTCACAAATCTTCCACCAGAATTCTATATCATAGCAAGTGGAAATGGTTTTCCGTATGGGCTTCACATTGGATCCCTTTACTGCTCCTGCGTCTGCAGTATTAGAGTTTTTGGCGAGGAATTTTCAGCAGGGTGTCAGGTCCTGCACTGTCAAAGTCCAGCTGGCCACAATTTCTCATTTTCACGTGGGAGAAAACATGACTTCATTAGCCTCTTCTAAACTTTGCAAGACCTTCCTTAGAGGTGCCTTTCTTCTAAGACCCCTAGTGAAAGATCCTACACCTCCGTGAGAGCTTACTTTCATGCTTCAGGCTTTAGTCTCCCCTCCTTTCGAACCTGCAGCTTTGGTAGATTTGCAGTATCTATCTTGGAAGACTGCCTTTTTGGTAGCTATTACGTCTGCCAGGAGGATATTAGAATTTCAAGCACTATCCATCAAAGTTCTTGCATGATTTTTCATAAGGATAGGGTTTCTCTGCATACTAACCCGTCCTTTCTTCCCAATATAGCATCAGAAGCCAATATTAATCAGACTATCAATCTTCCTGTCTTTTTCCCTAATTTTCAGAATACGGATGAATATAAAATACATCTGCTGGATGTGCACAGGAAATTACGATTGTACTTGCACAGGACAAAAGCTTTTCATAAGTCTGATCAGTTGTTCATTTCTCACTCAAAACCCTTCTTAGGGAAACCCATTTCTAAGGTGATAATGGCTCATTGGATTTCCCAGTGCATTATCTGAGCATTTTCTGTCAAGGGAATTTCCCCTCCAGGTCAGGTAAAAGCGCATTCCACCAGATCTATCCCTACTTCAGCGACCTTTTGGTCCAGGGTGTCGCTGGATGATATTTGTTCTGCAGCTATGTGGTCCTCATCTCATACCTTTCTTTCGCATTACAAATTGGACTTCGTATCCAGGAACAGGGCATCCTTTGGCTCTGCCATGCTTCGGAATATCCTTCCATGAGGGCCACCCAGGAGTTAGTAGCTGGAGACTCCATCCCACAGGTTGAAGACCAGATGAAGTCAACTACTTCAGATAAAAGTTATGTACTCACCATTATGTTCCATCTGAGTAGTTGTACTTCATTTGTCTTCAACCATTCCCCCCTTCCCCCGACCTTGTCACTATTGTCCTGGCCGTGTATATGGAAGATGAACATCCCAGGAGCCTCCATTGTTATGCTTTGGCTCGGTTTTTTGGGCTGCCAGTAGTGGTAAGGTCTTGTTGGGTCGGGGGTATGTATATGTTGAGCAGCAAACTCGATCTGAAGGGAGGAAGGAGACAGGTGGTATTATGGGTAAGGGGAGGAGCTTGGAGTTCAGATCAGATGCTGGATATGCGGCCGTGTCGGATTCAATACAGATCCGTAACCCACAGGTTGAAGACAAATGAAGTACAACTACTCAGATGGTACGTTATGGTGAGTACATAACTTCTTTTTAACACACATTTCTTTACAGATGAAAGCATGTTAGACTAGACTTGTCTGATAAAGAATTTTGTCTCAAGGCATCCATGTGTTCATAGGTTCATGAAAGAGATCTTTGGTGTAGTCTTTCCATCTGTTATGTTCCCTGATCAAGGAGCTTTATTGATGAATTGCTGCAGTTTTAAGCCCTTCTCAGGACATTTGTTTCTGTGTATCAGTATAAAAGAACTATTGGCAGTATCTGTAGCACTTGTGCTCTTTTACAGAGCTCTCAAATGAGGGTTTGTCAGATAGTGGCACACCATGCCATGGCTGTGTTGTATGTAAAAAACACCAAATAGACCAGCAAGGCAGCACGGAGTTCCAATATATTTATTTTAGTACTTAAACAACAGACTAGTTTCGGCAAGCAGCCTTCTTCAGTGTAAGACAGTACAGTCATGTTCCTTTTGCTCATCAATTTAAATACAAAACATGAGCCAATAAAAAATTGAGCTCATGAATATTAATGAAATCAAAACACATTTTTTTAGACTTAATATTTTTCTCATACAAATATGCAGTGGGTAACATATATGAAAAAGTCAATCCTGAACAGAAAAGATAACAACCCTGAATAGATGTATACAGATAATTTAACATGTTGTTAGTATAGTATAACATATCTGTATAGCCATATAAATATATATTTCTATTTATCTTTTTTATTCTATATTTTTTTCGCCACTGGCACCAAATATTGAACATAAATGGTATTGTATGTCGAGTACTTGTATTGAATTGGCTCAGACTCGCTGTATCAAAATGGGTGCAATTAGGCAAATTGGGTGATCGACATATCCTGAATATATAGCTATCACCAACAATGGTGAAAATTGAGAACCAAAAACACAGAAGCATAGCCTCCAAAACTGAAAATGTGATGATGGATAGTGGTAATATCAAGTGACATGTATAAGTATGTAAAAAATAACATATATAGGTGCTAGTCAAAAAACCAGCATATACTGGGTAAGTGCCGTTCATACAAACACAGAGATTTTCAACATAACAGTTAACTATTTATGTACATAACCACCGCCCATATCATAGATGGTGCTACAAAAAGGCCCATATGGCTCAGTGTTCTAAACTCAGATCTATACCGAACCAAAGTATATTAAGGTTCATTGCTCACATATATAAAACCAGATGGTTTCTAAAGATGAATATGACCCAAGGCTTAGTATCAGATTAGTCAACATTGTTGTTACAAGATAACCATATTCTCCTATAAGTGATCGTTTAGTCCGGGATAAAATAAACCCCCCAATGTAGTAATCCAATATTTCTCTTTTTGATCCAATAACCCATGCCAACCTTGTTTATTTGTTCTGTCTCCAGAAATACGATCAATAACCATGAAACTAAACTTGGCCTGAGGATGTTTCAGTGTATGTTGATAAAGGGCACTGGTCTCCTTATGGTTTCTTATATCACTCCGATGTTCATTCATTCTGAATCTAAGAGCTCTAGAGGTTTGTCCAACATAGAATGCCCCACAATAACAGGAAGCCAGGTACACCACCCAATCGCTACTGCAATTACCAAAGATCTTAATGTCAAATATTCTACTGGTATTACGACTGGTGAACTCCTTGGATTTAAGCATATGTGGACAGGATCCACAATGGCCACAGGGAAATGAACCAATAAGTTCATCACCATGAAGTGTCAGTTGTTTATAGATAGTACCCCCGCTTGCCATGTGTTTGAAATGTGACAAGTAGGAGCCTAGGGTTTTACCACGTTTATATGAAAAAAGACATCGTGGTCCCAAAATACTTGGCAGCTTGTCATTAGCCAGTAGAATATTCCAATGTTTATTGATAATGTTTCTGATCATATTGATATTTCTGCCATAAGTTGTGATAAATCTGACACATGTACTGCAAGAAGATTGATTTTTGTTCTTAATCTGGTATTGTAATAAGTCATCCCTCTCTAGACTATTTGCTCTACTCTGGGCAGACACAATATCAAATCTATCATAACCCCTATTGGTAAACCTCTGACTGAGATCCCTGCTGGCCATTTGATATTCCTCTATGTTTGAACTAAGACGTTTGATACGTATAAATTGAGATATCGGAATACTTCTGATGGTGTGACGGGGGTGTAAACTTGATGCATGTAACAAGGTGTTATATTGCGGGTACTTGCGGAAAACCTTGGTGGACAAAGTATTGTCTGGGTTCCTGTAAACAGTGACGTCCAAAAAATTGATGGAGTTTCTGTCATACGTTACCGAAAATTCAAGTCCCCAAACATTGTCATTAAGATACTCAACAAATTCCTGCAAGTAACCCACATCAGCCCGCCACACCAGCCAGCAGTCGTCCAGGTAACGTCTCCAAATGTCCATTTCCACCTGAAAGATGTTATGTGATATATCATATATCATGTATTCTTCGACATAGGCCATGAAAAGGTCAGCATATATTGGAGCGAAGGATGCCCCCATAGCTGTTCCTTGTAGCTGCCAATAACATTGGCCTTGGAAGTACAGAACATTCTTATTTAGAACATGCTCAGACATACATATCAAAAGGGTGTTAAACCCAGGTGCATATAAGTTGACCCTTTCCAACCAATATTGAATAGATTGCAGACCAGCAGTGGGGTATACTTGTATATAATGATTTTACATCCAATGTGCATAAATACCATTCGGGTTCCAATTGGGTCTCCCTGATTAACTGCAAAAATTGTGTGGTGTCCTGCAACCTAGATCTTATATGTCCCAAAAGTGGTTTAAGATATTTAGTAAGGAAGGCCGATAAGGGTTCAGTCAGTGAGCCTATTCCAGAGACTATTGGTCTACCAGGTGGTTTGGTTAGAGACTTGTGGATTTTGGGTAAAAGATACAATATCTGTTTGGAAGGCTCAGAAACCATAAGTGAATCCAAACATTTCTTGTTTATAATACCCTCCTCACAGGCTAACCGCAAAAAGGAGTCTATCTCATCCTTAAATACTGACGTTGGGTCTATGGACATGTACATGTAACACTTAGCATCAGACAGTTGGGTTAACCCTTCCTGGACATAATCCGCAGTATTCCAAACCACAATTGCACCTCCCTTATCAGCAGGGACAATAACTATATCTTTATTATTACATAAGTTGTCCAAAGCTATCCTATCATCCGGAGTTAGGTTGCTAGCCAGCATGATATGTCCCATATTCTCAAAGTGAATATCCCTCAAAATAGTGTCCATAAAAATGGAAACGTGTTTATTCATAGGAGGTTGGAATGAGGACTTGCCAAAGCGAAAGTCCTCAGATGGTTCTGACTTGTTATCATCAAAAAACAATCTTAGATTTAGAGTCCGGCAAAAAGCCTGTAAATCCTGTACTATGTGATATTCCTGGCTGAAAAATGAGGGAATATAGTTAAGACCCTTATTCAAAAGGGCAACCTGTTCATTTGTTAGTATGGTTTTAGATAAATTCAACACATTCTGCGTGGGCTCTGGCATACCTCCTATTTCAGGAAGTTGTCCAAAAGTCCTTGGAAGGAGACCTGAGTAATTGGTCTTTCTGTGCTTTCTGCCCCCCCGGTGTCCCTTACCCCCTCTAAAGGGGAAATTTTATTTGTTTTCTTCCTGTTTGGTGAGACCCTCTCCCCTGAACCCTCACAATCCGTGAGAGAGGATTCATCACCAGACGTGCTATATGAGCTGTCCCCCTTCTTTTTCAGAATTGAGCGAGGTCTCTTTTTGGTGCGACTGGGCCCTGTCCTAACCTGATTGGTGTCCGCAAATCTAACTGATCTGCTGAAATCAAACGGTTTGTCTGGTCTATTTGGTGTTTTCTACTTGGTTTGGACCGTGCATTCCCTCGTGCATAGGACTTGGTTTGTTCTGTGTTGTATGTAAGCAGTGTGCACATGCATTTACCAGCAGTGTAAAATGGCAGTGGCTGTTTTTTGCTTTAAGGGAAAAATATGATGGCATTTCATCAAGTAGGCAAGTAGAATTTTCTAGCAGACATCTTGAACAAAGCTATAATGTGGACCAGAAATGGCAAGTGTTTCCCAGTGTATTCTCCTTTATTGTTATGATTTTTGAGATCACATGAGGTGGGATCTGTCAGCTTTAGTGGAAATTTGCAGTTGATACAGTTCTGGAAGAAGAGGTGGTGATGACCCACAGACTTGTTGACCTTGGTCACACATTGGACCCAGGCCTTTTCTCCACACATTGCAGTATTCTTTCTCATTCCAAGGCATCTGGCAAGTGCAGGGGAGGACAGAACTTAGTTTATTCTAACTTCTTCAGGATGGCAAAGGAAATCTTGTTTTTCCCAATTAGTTTAGAGGCCCCTCCTGATTTTCTTCGTATTTCTCTATTGAAGTCATCACATTTGGGTTATCCCTGCTGGGGTAGCCCTTGGCTGGCTTGAATACCAGAGTCTTAGTATTTCTGCATCAGTTGCTGTCGCTTGAAGACTGACATCAGGTAATCAGGAGTATAATGGAAGGCAGCCAACGCCATTACATCAGTCTTTCTTGCCACGGAGCCCGAAGCAGAAGCAGTTCACATGACTGCTGGTCGGGCACTACCTGAATTGAAGTTGAAGTCTTCGAAAGCTAAGTACCCTGTTGGGGATCCTTTTTTCTTGCACTAATCGATGTCAGAAAAAATTAATATTTGTCTCGCCTGTGTGAAGCAAATACCACACCGGGACTTCCACTCTTACTGCATCATTTGCCTAGGCCTAGACCACAACGTCCCTCATTGTCGGTTCTGTGCTTTAACGCCAGAACTATTTGTCGTTGGGCTCTTATTGTAGCCAGATATTGATGTTTACAGTCCTCGAATTCCAATATGGCTTCAGTAAGCCATCCGACAGCAGACCTTTTGAAAAAAACGTAAAGATAAAGACAGAGACAGACCGCACAGGACTAAACTTTCCGACAATGCTGCTGCCTCCCCCAGAAGATTTTTCTTTTAGGGAAACCCTGCATACTTTAAGGGAGCATTTCAAATGGGAGAGTCAAGACTACCCACAGTCTAAAAAGAGACTCAGAGAGTTCCTGGACCTTCCACAACACAGGACCTTAGCCATCCCCCCAGTCCTAGATGTGGTGTGGTAGATGATGTCTTCCTTGAATCCAGCTAGAGTCCAGATGCCCTCCCTCTTGCTCCCAGAAAGCCAGACCGGTACTACAGAGTCCCTGACTCTCACAAATATCTCTTTAAAAACCCAACAGTGGACCCTGAGGTCATTGCTCAAGGCCCAAAAGGGGTTAAAGCTACTTCAGCTAAGAATCCCACCCCTCAGACAGGGATTCCAGAGCACTGGACAGATGGGATAAAAAAGTATACATCTCAGCTACTCTTGCTATCAGGGCACTTAATTGTCAGTTCCATATGCTTAAATATCTGCAACATAGCTTGGAACTTCTTAAACAAGAAATTACCTCCTTTCCTGCATGGGCAGAATCTAAAGATTTACAGGAATTAATGCACTCTGCTGGTCAAGTAACTAAACACACTTTGCACTGCGGTTTTGGCGCCCTAGAAGCTTCTTGCAGGTTAGCAGTCACTGGATCTGTCATTAGAAGACATGCATGGCTTAAGGAACAACCCCTGCCAGACCATGTCAAATCAAAGTTGTTGGATGCACCCTTGCACAAAGATAACTTATTTGGTACTAAAGCAGAAGAGGTGTTAAAAAAGATGGAAGAAAAAGGAAAATCTATGCAGACCGTTAAAGATTTCTTACAGGTACAGACCCCTAGGTTCAGCGGGCATTTTCCTTCCAAGCACTGGTCCTTTCCTGCATCTAGTAAACAGGGCCAGCCTAGGGCCCATAGAAACAGACCTCCAAGACAGCAGTCCCATGGATTGCAGAGATCTAAGCAGTGGACTGCCTCCACTTCAAAACCAAGGAGTTCTAAGCCACCCCCTTATGGTAAAAACTCACAGTGACTCACCCCCGTCCTACGTCGCCTCTGCCCACCATCACATACCCCTAGGATAACATCTCTGCTTTCACTCAAGCACCTGGGCTACCATTACCAAGGACCAATGGGTTCTGAACATTGTGTCTCCGGAGTACAAATTCTCCTTCCACACCCTTCCAACCCCAAAAGGGTTCCCAGATCTACCACCAAATCAGTGGGCAGAGGCTCAAAAGCAAATCCATATCCTGCTCTCCTTCGGAGCAGTAGAACACGTTACTGCAGAGCAGATAGGCCAAAGCTTCTACTCCAGACTTTTTCTGGTACTCAGAAAAGAGGGCACCTGGTGCCCCATCCACGATCTATCCATTATAAACACCTTCCTGGTGATCCCAAAATTCAAAATGCTCACCCTACAGCTGCTACCCATGCTGTCCAAGGACATTTGGCTAGTCACCTTGGACCTAAAAGAGGCCTATCTCCACATTCACATCAGGAAGTCCTGAAGAAAATATCTTCGCTTCAGGACAGGATCTCAGCACTTTCAGTTCTTTGCATTTCCCTTTGGCTTATCTACTGCTCCCACAGTTTTCACAAAATTCCTGGCTCCGGACATTGCTTTTTGCAAGCACAGAAATATTCAAATTTACCCCTACTTAGACAAGTGTCTTATTCAGGCAGACAGCCAGGAAAAGCTGGTCAAAGACCTGGCCTTTGTAAAGGACCTACTAACCTCCTTAGGGTACACAATCAATGAAAAGAAATCCAAACAGGTACCCACCAAAAGGATAATCTTCCTGGGAGCAAGTCTGGACACAGCATCCCAGATGGCATGCTTAACACCAGAGAAACAAAGTTTACTATCAGCTTACTTCTCTCAACTGGCTGCCAGGCCCCAGCTTTCTACAAGGGTTAATCCTTCATGCCCTGGGGTTCATGGCATCTTGCATACTTCCTTATTCCATATGCCAGACTGCATATGAGGAAACTACAATGGTAGTGGTACCTAAAGAGCCTTTGGTGTCAACACACTCAAGATCTGGAAACTCTTTTGCCTATTATTCCTTACCTGAGGGACGAATTTCTTTGGTGGGCAACAGCCTGCTCCCACAACAAGGGACTGCCCTTCTCCCTGCACCCTGCCACCCAGACCCTCACCACTGATGCATCAGACTACGCTTGGGGTGCACACCTGGATGGCAGATGCATACAGGGCCAATGGAACCCCCAGCAACTCCCCCCTGCACATCAGTCTAAAAGAGACATTGGCTGTGCAGCAGGGCTTGATAGCTTTCAAAACCCCTTCTCTCTCCAGGGGTTTTCCTGATTAAAACAAACAGCTCCACAGTGATGTGGTACATAAACAAGCAAGGAGGGATTCACTCCTACCTGCTGTGCAGGCTGTCCATGACCCTTTGGTTAACAGCCTCTTCCATGCATCTACACCTGTTAGCACAATACCTGCCAGGCTCACTCAACTCCCTGGCAGACCAATTAAGCAGAAAACTGTTGGACCCCCACGAGTGCACCTCAACAGAAACACCTTCCTACTAATACCATAGAAATGGGGAACCCCGGAGGTCGACCTCTTTGCCTCCCACACCAACTATCAGCTCAGCAAATTCCACACCAGGGATCATCACTGCATGGCATGGAAAGTAGATGCCTTGTCCTTCCCCTCGATAAGCCTCTCGGTCTATACCTTTCCTCCTCTACCTCTCATTCCCAAGGTACTGATCAAAATAAGGAAGGAAACACCAAGGACCATTCTCATAGCTCCAGACTGACCTAGACTGCTCTGGTACCCCTTGCTGTGCAGCCACTGACCCCATGGAATCTTCCTCAGATTCCCAACCTCCTAACCCAGAGGGAAGGAGAATTCATGCACCCCCAATTGCAGACACTCAATTTGGCAGCTTGGCTTATAACCTGACCCCTAACCAGTCTGCCCTCATCAGTAAACAGGTTCTGGATGTTGTCCGAGAGGCCAGACGCCCTAACACCAGAAAGTCTTATGCTGATAAATGGAAAAGTTGCTGCACCTGGATCCAGGCTAAGAGAGCCAATACGGCACAGCCCTCCATCCCTCTCATCCTGGATTACTTAGGTGACTTACTACACAACGGTCTCTCTTTCTCATCTATAAAAATTCACACCTCTGCTATTTCGGCTCATTTTCCCACTGAGCAGCCTCTTTTTTCACACCCTTTGATCAAGCAGTTCCTCACAGGGGTTAACAACTTGAGGCCCCCCAGAATGGCACCAACAACGGCTTGGAACCTTAACTTTGTCTTGGAAATGCTTCACCCTACCTTCATTCAAACCAGCTTCTTCTGCAGAGCTAAAATTTCTCTCCTGGAAGACAGCCTTCCTCCTGGCCATCACTTCAGCCAGAAGAGTCACTGAACTGTACGCACTCATGGCAGTGGGACCTTTCATCATCTTCCATGCAGACATGTTATCCCTCAGAACTAATTCATCCTTCATGCCCAAGGTGGTATTCCATGTGGCTCTCAATCAATCCATCCATTTGCCCACCTTCTTTCCATACCCTCAAAACTAAGGGGAAATGATTCTGCACTCTCTTGTGCACAGACAGCTCAGATACTATATGGACAGGACTACATCCTTCAGAAAATCTGATCAACTGCTGATTAGCTTTGCTTCAGGGACAGAGAGCAAAGCCATCTCCAAACAAACCATTTGCAAATGGATAACACACTGCATCCATTTCTGCTACAAGCAGCATGGCAAGCCTTCCCCCAAGGGGGTCAGGACCCACTCCACCAGAGCAGCCTCCACCTCTGCAGAATTCCTCAGAGGAGTCCCCACCAGGGACATCCTGGAAGCTGCCACCTGGACTTCTGTTCACACCTTTACCAAACATTACCACCTGCCCCTCTTTTCTAAATCCAGGGCAGGTTTTGCCTCTGCAGTTTTGCAGAGCATGCTAACCAGTCCCTAGCTTCCTTTATTGCCTCCACCCTTTTCCTCTGCTTTGGGAATCTACCCAAATGTGATGACTGCAGCAGTAAACACAAAGAACATAGTACAGTTGTGTACACTTACCATAAATGTAGATGTCCAGTTGTCTTCACTGTTGCAGTCCTGGTTTCCCTCCCTCCTTCCCCCTTTTTGTTTTTGTTACTTTTCTTCCTTGTTGTTCTCTTTTCCTTAGAAGAGACATATTGGTATCTTTTCCACTGGCGGGGTTCTGCCAGGATCTGGTAGCAGAATCTCACTGGTAGGGTTCTGCCACCAGAGCCTGGCCTCCTCCTACTTTGGGGGGGGGGGGGGGTCCTGACCGGTTAGGGAAAGAAAAACTGATGTAATGGTGTCGGCTGCCTTCTTTTATACCCCTGACGACCTGACATCAGTCTTCAAGCAATAGCAACCGACACAGAAATACGAAGTCTCTGGTATTCAGACCGGCCGAAGGCTACCCCAACAGGGATAACCCAAATGTGATGACTCCAACAGTGAAGACACTCAAAACATCTACATTTATGGTAGGTGTACACAACTGTACTTTTGTGGAAGATTTTTGATACAGCAAAGGGGGCGGGATCCTGCATCTAATCCTTAATTGTCTGCAGTTTATAGGCATGAACAATTGAGGTTCTTGTAACAGTATGCTTAAGTTCTTGATGTTCTTCGTGTTTCACTGTTGCAGTCAGCCAGAGAAGTACTCTTTCAAGACGTTTCTTATTTTTTGATAGAGCGTTTAGTTAATGTACATACTCATACCAAATCCATTTCTTAATCAGACGTTTTTGTAAAGTTGAATAATTGTATTGTGTGCTAAAAGCAGGTTCCTTCCAAAGATTTCCAAGGGTGCTTATTTTACCTCAGCCCAATGCATGACATGGACTCCTGTCTGCAGTTGTGTCTGTTTTACATTGAGGACAATCTGTAGAAGGCATCAGTCTTTTTAGGAGTTCATAGCCAATAAAGGGCATATACCTGGTTCTGTGCCACCATGGCATTATCCAGTGCCTTTGGGAATAGTCTGCCTAAAAAAACTGCAGTAATGTAGATGGGATTGAAGCATCAGGAGGCAGGGTTTGTCCTGTTAAATGACTTTGGCCTTCTGTGGTGCAGCGACTCCTGATGCTGAGAGGTGCTTTTGCAGCTAACTACCTCAGTGCTAGTCTCTGTTGAGGCCAGTGGCACAACCTCTTTGCAGACTGATACATTAGTGTCTTGCATGTCTTTCCAGATCAGCATCGCTGCTGCTTTTCCAGAGACTGAAGGCCTTCAGTTTGGGAGACTCATATTCCCATTTACTGAAGGGAAAGATAGGACTCCAGGCTTTTATTTTGCAAAGAGGGTACCTGGAGACTAGATTGAAGTCTTGATCCCCTACTAGAAACCCAAGGTTTCTAGAGAGAGAGAGTACCCAAAGCCACTAGACACTAAAGACTGAACTGATGTCTACCAACCAGCCTACTTCAGCCCAGGTTGGGCAGTGCCTCAGCCCCCACCACTTCCAGGCCTTCCACTGTTTTTTTTTTTTTTTTTGAAGCACAACTGGCCAGACATAGCTATGTCAGAGGTGTCTGGGGCCCCTTTGAAAAAAGGGTAGATGGAACCCCTATGTAATCTGATTCTCAAGACTTGGAGGCAGATGATCTGACTTATGTGGACCATATCCCTTATGCTGAAGTTTATGAATCAGATACTGAAGACTGCCCTTCCTCTGTCTTTTCACCAAAGACTTCTCCTTTAGAGGCACCCTAAGTAGAATGAAAGAAATTTTTTGGTGCCAGACAATGGAATATTTACTTCTTACCTACAAATATTTTGAAGCCTAACTCAGATAAAGAGCTTACGTGGTCCCCACCTAAACTTACAGTGATGGTTGTTTTTTCAGTGCTAGATGTCTTGGAGGATGTTTCTACAAATTAATCTTTGGATGTAGATTCTTCCTCCACTCTAACTCAAGGAAACTTGACCACTTTTATAGGGTTAAGGATTTCAACAAGTTCTTTATAAAAATCCTTTGCTGATCCATCTGTGGTGTCCCTAGATTCCAACAAGGTAGCAACCTCATCTCAGTCTAGGAACTGTATCCTGAATGACAGGGAGAGCAGAATACTCAGTCTGTGGAAAAGGTGTGTACTTATGCTACCCTCACAGTCAGAGTCATAAACTGCCATTCCCACGTTTTTCCACCAGCAATCCTTATTTAAAATGAGGCCTAAGGTAGCATGTAGTGGTGCAGTGGTTAGCGCTGCCACCTCACAGCAAGAGGATGTTCATCGTGTTTCACTGTTGCAGTCATTACACTTGGTTTATCCTGCTGGTAGGCTACCCGCAGTCGGCCTGAATTCCAAAGTCCTGGTCCGGCGTCGGTTGCTGTCGCCTCTTCCCTGACGTCAGTGAACCAGGGGTATAGAAGATGCAGCCGACACCATTTTCTTCAGTCTTTCTTGCCGCGCGGTGCCCGAAGCAAAAGCAGTTCACAAGTGCCGGTCAGCCGACTCCTGAGATTTTCGAATTTGAATTTCAGATCCGAAGTCTTCAATAAAGCTAAGTACCCCATTGGGGGAGCTTTTCTTGCTCCAGTCCGATGTTAGTAAAAGTTAACAATTGTATTTCTTGTGGGAAGCAAATACCTAATAAGGATTTTCATTATTACTGTATTCCTTGCCTAGGCACTGACCACGACGTTGCTAATTGTCGGTTTTGTGCTAGATTCAACCAACGCACTATTAAGTGTCGGTTCGATTTTGCTTTTCATTACTTTGGCCGAAGGTTTAACTATATAATGCCGTCAGAACTACCGATGACCGGAGTCCATAAAAAGCGCAAGGACAAAGAAAAAGACAGGCATCCGAGGTCCAAAACTGACGACGAAGCCTCTTCTAGGCCAGTCGCTGGTTCACCGGTTTTCAGTGATTTGCTTTCGCAGCCCCCGACACCCGCTACCTCAGAGCCACAGGCCGCCTCCGACTCCCACATGGAGACAGCTAGGCCTCTGGAAACTCAAGGTATTGGGCCTACGGAAACATTTCCCTCAGATGGGTCTGGAGCCGCTGAGCAGGCATCAGCTTCTGAGGGTGTTTTCAGACCTACACAGCTTACTATCAAGACCTCTTCAGCAGCCAAGGCAAAGTCTAAAACACCTTTAAAGACAAAGAAACAAGTACAGCATTCTCCTGGACAGTCATCCATGCCAAAGAAACAGATGCTGAAAATGGCCGAGGACCTAATTACTTTGATCAGGCGCTCCCATCCCCCTCCTGATAAAAGGCCTAGGCAAGACACTGACTATGACTCTTCTGACCAGGTTTCTATTTCTTCTGATTCCTCTTCAGAACAGGGATATTCTCTTCCTC
This sequence comes from Protopterus annectens, assembly GCF_019279795.1. Classification (NCBI taxonomy): domain Eukaryota; kingdom Metazoa; phylum Chordata; order Ceratodontiformes; family Protopteridae; genus Protopterus; species Protopterus annectens. Next base: position 915,386,338 of record NC_056729.1, read on the forward strand.
CCTATGAGGACTCTGATGCTGAAGAATCTATCCCTTCAGCCTCTCCTCCTGAGGACTACTCTTATGGGGAAACCCTGCACACCATGAGGGAACATTTCCTTTGGGAGAGCCAGGATTATTCAGAATCCAAGAAAAGGCTCAGAGACTTTATTTTATTGCCTCAGCACAGGCCTCTTGCTATCCACCCTGTACTAGATATTGTTGATGATGTTTTTTTCTGAATCCAGCTTGACTCCTGATTCATTACCCCCTGCACCAGTTAAGCCAGATAGGTACTACAGGGTTCCAGATTCTCATAAATGTCTTTATAAAAACTGCTGCTGATCCAGAAACTATTTCTCAGGGTCCCAAAGGGGGTCAAGGCTTCCACTGCAAAAAACCCTGTTCCCTCTGATAGGGATTCTAGAGCACTGGGCAGATGGGGAAAAAAGTTTACACCTCTACTACTTTAGCTGTAAGGGCTTTAAACTGCCAGTTTCACATGCTTAAATATCAACAATACCTAATGTCTTTGCTAAAACAGAAAATGTTTACAAGCTCTGAATGTCCTGAGAACAAGGAAATGTAGGATTTATTGCATGCAGCTGTACAAGTGGGAAAGCATACTTTGCAATGTGGTTTTGATTCATTAGAGGCATCTTGCAGAGCCGCAGTTACAGGTTCTGTCATTCAAAGGCATGCTTGGTTAAAAGAACAGAGTGTACCTGATCATGTTAAAGCAAAATTATTGGATGCTCCATTACAGCATGATACTTTGTTTGGTGTTACGGCAGAGGAGGTGTAAAAGAAAATGGAGGATAAAGCAAAATCAATGCAGACAGTAAAGGATTTCTTACAGGTTGTCCTTCAAGGATGCATCCACAGTCATCACATATGGGTTGTCCTGCCTCAGGCAGCCCTTCGGTCGGCCGGATTTCAAAGTCTGGGTCCGGCGTCGGCTGATGTCACCCTTTCCCCGACGTCAGAGCGCCTGGGGTATAAAAGCGTCAGCCGACGCCATCTTCCTCAGTCTTTCTTGCCACGTGGTGCCCGAAGCAGAAGCAGTTCGCAAGTGCCGGTCGGCCAGCTCCTGTAATTCAGCTAAACCGAAGACTTCAAAAGCTAAGTACCCCGTTGGGGACTCTTTCTTGCCTCAACCGATGTCAGATAAAATTAATAATTGCTTAACTTGTGGGAAACAAATACCTCATAAGGATTTCCACTCTTACTGCCTCCCTTGCCTAGGCCCAGACCACGACGTCTCGGCCTGTTCAGCCTGTGCTTCCTTCAACCGACGCACTCTTAGACATCGGGCGGAGTTTGCAGAGGAATTTTTTGGGGCTAGTTTTGCTTACAATATGCCGTCGGAGACTCCGACTTCACATTTAACAAAGAAACGGAAGGACAAGGACCGACACACGCTGGCCGCGGTTTCGACTGAAACCATGGCCAGGCCTACCGCGAGTGTCTCGGTCTCGGCTGAAACAGAGTCCTTGGTACTCCCGTCCACCGAAACCGTACAACCGACTACCTTGGCCCCGGAGGCCACTACTGTATCAGTTATTGAATCTCCATTAGAATCTGGTGTCCAGGAACCTTCCGACACCATTTCCTTAGACAAAACTACACCAAACTACACCAGCACATGGTGCAGCCAGGCCTCCTGCATCCATGTCCATAAAGGCATTCTCTAGGGCTAAAGCTGCTAAACACTCAAAAACTATGCCTTCCAGGGTTATCCCTCAGGGACCCCCACTACAGGTTCTCAGATCCTTAGTCTAGCAGAGGACCTTATTTCTTTAATTAGGGGCTCACAGCCTCATCCGGACAGGGGCTCTCAACCTTCTACAGAAAAAAGTCCCAGGGTTGTGCCCTCTGATCCCCACTCCTCAGATGAGGCCTCTGATGGCTCTGCTCTCTCAGACTACCAGGAGGAGGCTTTTTCGGCCTACGAGGATTCTGATGCAGAGGAATCTATCCCTTCGGCCTCCCCTCCTGAAGAGCTGTCCTTTGGGGAAACTCTGCACACTATGAGGGAGCATTTCCAATGGCAGGGCCAGGAATTCTCTGATTCCAGGAAGAGATTAAGGACCTTCTTGCATTTGCCTCAGCATAGACCTTTGCTATTCCCCCTGTTTTGAATGTCATTGATGATGTGTACTCTGAGTCTAGCACAACCCCTGACACTCTCCCTCCGGCTCCTGCCAAACCCGATAGGTATTACAGGGTCCCGGAATGACATCTTTTCCTTTACAAGGCCCACTCTGCTGATCCAGAAACTATTTCCCAAGGCCCTAAAGGGGTTGCAGCTGTCACTACAAAAAATCCACTGCCCTCTGAAAGGGAGTCCAGGGCTTTAGAGCGATGGGGTAAAAAAGTGTATACTTCTGCTACCCTCTCTATGAGGGCTTTAAATTGTCAATTTCATATGATACAGTACCAAGAGTATTTGTTAGATGAATCGCATAAAAAAACTGTCTTCACCTGAACCCCTAGATCGCAAATCACTTCAGGATCTGGTACATAACTCTCAACAGGTTAGCAACCATTTATTGCAGTGTGGTTATGATGCATTGGAAGCTTCATGTAGGTCAGCTATGACAGGTGCAGTCATACGTAGGCATGCTTGGCTGAAGGAACAATCTCTGCCAGACCATGTTAAAGCAAAGCTTCTGGATGCTCCACTGGAAAAGCAAAAGTTATTTGGCTCCACTGCTCAGGAGGTCTTAAAGAAATTTGAAGAAAAGGCAAAATCTGTACAAACAGTCAAAGATTTTCTGCAAGTCCAACCACCAAGATTCAGCAGAAATTGGCCTTCCAAGAACTGGTCCTTTCCAGACACAGAGAGATTTCAGAGAGGCAAGAACAGGCGTGCCAGAGGTAGAGGGCAAGCTAGAGGCTCCTACAGAGGACGTCAATGGCAGCCTCCCAACGAGAGAGGCAGTGCAGGGCCTACAACTGCTGCACAAGGACAGACTCCATGACTTTGCTTTGACACCACCAACCAGGGCTCAATTGGAAGCACCTTTGGGCGGAAAGCTTTCCTTATTCTCGGAAAATTGGCACATTATTACAGGGGACAAATGGACACTACAAATAATAGACAAAGGATACAGGTTCCATTTACACACATTACCGAAAAGAAAAGGCATGCCAGACCTGCCACCAAATCAAAGGGCAGAGGCTTTGAAACTTATCTCATTGTGCCAAAATTCAAAATGCTGACTCTACAGCAACTCCTTCCCATGCTGGGCAAGGGGTCTTGGCTGGTAACTCTGGACCTCAAGGAGGCATACCTGCATGCCCCTATCAGACAAAGCTGCAAAAGACACCTCAGATTTCTTGCAGGTTCAGAGCATTATCAATTCTCACCATTGCCTTTTGGCTTATCTACTGCGCCCAGAGTATTCACGAAATGCCTGGCATCAGTAATTGCACACTGCAGACTTCAGGGGATGCAAATATACCCGTATCTGGACGACTGCCTTATACAAGTGGACAGCCAACAAACTTTGGTAAAACACTTGAATTATGCCATCCATCTTCTTCAGGCCTTGGGATATACAGTCAACATTCACAAGTCAAGACTTGTTCCATCCCAAAGAATAACTTTTCTGGGTGCGAATCTAGACACAACCACCCAAATGGCTTTCCTCACAGAAGAAAAACAGTCAACTACCAGATTACTTCAAAAATCTGTCAAGACAAACTCAGCTTACTGCAAGGAAAATCCTGCAGGCCCTGGGTTACATGGCTTCTTGCATTCTTCTGATTCCTCAAGCAAGGCTACATATGAGGAAACTACAATGGTACCTAAGGAGTTTATGGACTCAGCACAGTCACAGCTTGAAAACTTTGATACCACTCGTCCCATGCCTTCAAAGGGAATTTGTGTGGTGGGCTCAAGCAAGCCAGTCAAACAGGGGTCTGCCCTTCAGCAAACCAATAGCCAGCCAAACCATTACAATGGACGCTTCAGACCACGGATGGGGAGCGCACATGGAGGGAAGGTGCATTCAAGGACTATGGTCACAAAAAGAGCTACGCATGCACACAAACCAAAAGGAAATGCTGGCAGTGATACATGCAATCGAGGCCTTCAAACTATTTCTACATCAAGGCCACCTGCTAATAAGGACAGACAACACCACAGTTATGTGGTACATAAACAAGCAAGGAGGCACCCATTCCTACCCTCTTTGCAGACTGGCAATGAATCTATGGGAACTTTCCTTGACACTCAATATAGAGCTACAATCCCAGTTTGTGCCAGGAAAGGACAATATACTGGCGGACAGCTTAAGCAGGAACATCATGGATGCACACGAATGGGTGCTGCACACACACATCTTCCATCAGATAACACAATCATGGGGGAGACTGGACATAGACCTCTTTGCCTCCCCACACAATCATCAGCTGAAGAAATTCTGCTCAAGGACATACCACCCACAAGCATGGAAAGTGGACGCCCTCTCTTTCAGCTGGAGAACTCTAACAGTGTATGCATTCCCACCTCTTCCATTAATGACCAAGGTTTTACTGAAGATCAGAGCAGAGCAGCCAAGAGTGATTCTGATAGCTCCGGACTGGCCAAGACAGCACTGGTACCCATTGCTAAAGAGCATGTCACGGACGAAACCATGGCTTCTTCCACAATGGCTGCTTCTGACACAGCAGAATTACAAAATTCTGCATTCCAACCTGAAAACATTGCAACTAACTGCCTGGAAAATACCTTGATTCATCACCAGGATAAACTATCCAAGAGAGTGAAGGATATCATCATGGAAGCTTGCAGGCCTTCCACAAGAAAGGCATACTCAGCAAAATGGAAAAGATTTCACACTTGGAGCACCACAAAGGGCCTAGATGCAAAAGTTATGAACATGGCACATATCCTGGAATATTTGGCAGAAATGCTCCACAATGGCCTGTCTTACTCTTCCATTAAAATTCATGCTTCAGCAATTTCAGCAGAGTACAATACTGATCCACCTGTCTTCTCTCATCCTCTCCTAAGACAGTTTCTAAGAGGAATTAAAAACATCAATCCTCCAAGGAAACCACCAGTGCCTACTTGGGACCTTAACTTCGTGTTGGAAAAACTAACACTGCCTCCCTTTGAACCAGCAGCATCTGCAGAACTACAGTTCCTGTCTTGGAAGACTGCTTTCCTTCTGACCATAACCTCAGCAAGAAGAGTATCTGAGTTACAGGCCCTCATGGCAGTGCAGTCATTTCTTATCTTTCATCAAGACAGAGTCTCTTTGAGAACCAATCCTTCATTTATGCCAAAGGTGGTATCCAGGGTCTCATTAAACCAAGCTATTCACCTGCCTACCTTCTTTCCAAATCCACAAAACAGGGGAAAAGCTTCTGCACACCCTGGACATACACAGACAGTTGCGCTACTACTTGGACAGAACTAAAAGTTACAGAAAAACTGACCAGCTGTTTGTAGCATATGCTGCTTGAGCACAAGGAAAAGCAATTTCAAAACGGACAATTTCTAAATGGATAGGAAATTGCATTCGTTTTTGTTACTCCTTTCATGGAAAAACTGTGCCAGCTAACATTAGACCTCATTCGACCAGAGCCACAGCCACCTCCACAGCCTTCTTAAGAGGGGTGACTACCAAGGACATTTTAGAAGCTGCTACATGGAGCTCCGTGCATACATTTTCCAAGCATTACAACTTACCTTTATATTCCAGATCCAGCGCAGGCTTTGCTACGGCAGTCCTGCAGGGCATTTTAGCTACACCATTCTTTACATAGATCCTCCACCCCCAGATTGGCTATGGTATTCTACCCATATGTGATGACTGCAGATGCATCCTTGAAGGACATAGTACAGTTTTGTACCTACCATAAATGTAGATGTCCGATAGGTATGCATCTGCAGTCAGGTTTACCCTCCCTCCTTCCCCTCTGTGGTATTTCTTGGGTACTTTTCCCCCTCATAGCTAGCTGGGGTTATCTATTATGGTGTATTTGTTTTCTTATATATATATGTATATCTTTATATATATGTCTGTGCATGTTTGGAATCTATTGCATTTCTCCAAATTTAGCCTTCCTTAGAGGGCACCTGGCATCTGGGGCAAGAAAAACTGAGGAAGATGGCATCGGCTGACTCTTTTATACCCCAGGCGCTCTGACATCGGGGAAAGGGCGACATCAGCCAACGCCGGACCCAGACTTTGGAATCCGGCCGACCGAAGGGCTGCCTGAGGCAGGACAACCCATATGTGATGACTGAAGATGCATACCTATCGGACATCTAAATTTATGGTAGGTACAAAACTGTACTTTTAGCCACCTAGATTTAGCAGGAACTAGCCTTCTAAAAATTGGTCCTTTCCAGTGTCAGACAGGGTACAAAGAGGCAGATACAGACGCCCAAGAGGCAGATCTCATCCCCAAGGCTCATACAGACCTAAACAATGGGGTGCTTCAGCCCCCAAAGGCAGAGAAGACAAATCACAACCTTATAGGAAACAGTCCCAATGACTTTCCTCTACAAATGCCAAGCACTTACCTTTTGGCAGCACGCTTGGGGGGAAAACTAGCACTTTTCTCACAAAATTGGCACATGATCACCCAGGACAAATGGGTACTGAATATTGTTTGTCAGGGTTACAGGTTCCACTTTCACACCCTACCAAGGTCAAAAGGTATGCCAGACCTGCCACAAAACCAATGGGCAGAGGCACAAAAACAAATTTCTGCTCTCATGGACATGAAGGCTATTCAAAAAGTACCACAGCAAGAACAGGGGCAAGGATTTTACTCAAGACTTTTCTTGGTACCCAGAAAGGACAAAGCCTGGAGACCAATACTGGACCTGTCTATTCTAAATACTTTCCTGGATGTATCAAAATTCAAAATGTTGACACTGCAGCAACTTCTACCCATGCTGGGCAAGAAGGCTTGGCTAGTTACTTTGGACCTCAAAGAAGCATACCTGCATGTCCCCATCAGACAATCTTGCAGAAGATACCTCAGATTCATAGCTGGCTCAATGCATTACCAATTCTCTGCTCTGCCCTTTGGCTTATCTACTGCGCCCAGGGTCTTCATAAAATGCCTGGCACCAGTAATTGCATTTTGCAGACAAAAAGGAATTCAAATATATCCCTACTTGGACGACTGCCTTATTCAAGCAGAGAGCAAGAACATTCTACTAAAGCATCTGGTGTTTGTAAAAGGATTACTAATTTGCCTGGGGTACACAGTAAATGAAAAGAAATCAAAACTAGTGTCCTCTCAAGAGATAATATTCCTGGGTGCAAGCTTAAATACAACTGCCCAGATGGCTTATCTCACGCCAGACAAGCAAAGGCAACTGACTCGTTACTTTCAAATGATGGCAACAAAGACCCAGCTACCTGCAATAAAAATTCTGCAGGCTTTGGACTTCATGTCATCCTGCTAATTCCATATGCCAGACTGCATATGAGGAAGCTACAATGGTATTTAAAAAAGTGTTTGGACTCAACATTGCCACAGCCTGGAAACAATAATAACTCTTATTCCCTGCCTGCAACAGGAGTTTCGATGGTGGGCACTGGTTTGTCACCACAGCAAGGGACAGCCTTTCACTTTACCCACAGCCAGGCAGACACTAACAGCAGATGCATCGGATTATGCCTGGGGGGCACACATGGCAGGAAAATGTATTCAGGGTATGTGGCCCGCGGACCAAATGCATCTTCATATCAATCAAAAAGAAATGCTAGCTGTACAGAATGCCCTGACAGCCTTCAAGGATCTACTACAGCCAGGACAACTATTACTAAAGACGGACAATACTACAGTCATGTAGTACATAAACAAGCAGGGATTCACACATTCCTACCCCCTCTGCAGGCAAGCCCTGATTTTGTGGAACACAGCACTGACCTATCAAGTACATCTGCAGGCACAATTCCTGCCAGGAAAGAAAAATACTCTGGCAAATGAACTAAGCAGAAACCTCATGGACCCTCACGAGTGGAAACTAGATCCTCAGGTCTTCAGCATGATAACAAGAAAATGGGATGCCCAGACATAGATCTTTTTACCTCCCCTCACAACTGCCAACTACAGAGATTCTGCACAAGAACTTATCACTCACAAGCGTGGAAAGTGGATGCTCTATCATTCAGCTGGAAATCTCTATCAGTTTGCCTTTCCTCCACTGCTTCTCCTTCCCAAGGTACTCCTAAAAGTCAGACAAGAGAAGCCAAAAATGATTCTGATTGCCCCAGACTGGCCACGCCAGCACTGGTACCCAATCGTAAAGAGCTTGTCTCAAGGCCCAGCATGGACCTTACCTCAAATTCCTCATCTTCTGACTCAACAAAATAATCAAATCCTGCACAGTCAACTCAGAAGCTTAAATCTGGCTGCATGGCAAATAACATAGCCACTCAGAACACACCTCTCTCTAAATCTGTTATGGATGTCATTTTGAAAGCCAGGAGGCCCAGCACCAGGAAATCTTATGCAGAAAAATAGAAGAGATTCTGTGCTTGGAACCAGGCACAAGGACTTGAACCACTTGTTCCAAATATTCCTCAGATTTTACAATACCTAACTGAGATGCTGGACAAAGGCCTATCCTTCTCATCAATTAAGATCCATGCCTCTGTCATTTCAGCTCTTTACAATACGGAACCTCCTATTTTCTTACATCCACTGCTAAGACAGTACCTCAGAGGGGCAAAAAACATAAGACTCCCAAGGAGAGCACCGATACCTACATGGAACCTCAACTTTGTCTTGGAAAAGCTCACACTGCCTCCTTTTGAGCCAGCCAATACATCTGATATAAAATTCTTATCATGGAAAACTGCTCTGCTCCTAGCAATAACTTCAGCAAGACGAGTCTCAGAGTCACAGGCATTAATGGCAGTGGAACCTTTTATCATTTTTCATCTGGACAGGGTTTCTCTAAGGACAAACCCAACATTTATGCCAAAGGTAGTATTGGCTCTTGACCAAACCATTCATTTGCCAACATTTTATCCAAATCCCCAGAATAAAGGGGAGAGACTTCTGCACTCTTTGAACATACACAGGCAGCTACGCTTCTACTTGGACAAAACAAAAGCTTTCAGAAAAACTGAGCAACTGTTTGTAGCATATGCTGCAGGATCACAAGGAAACGCTATCTCTAAGCAGACTATTTCAAAATGGATAGGACACTGCATTTGTTTCTGCTATGCACAGCATGGCAAGTCAGTGCCTAAGAATATTAGGCCACATTCTACCAGGGCAGCAGCCACTTCAGCAGCCTTTTTCAGAGGAGTACCAACCAAGGAAATTTTGGAGGCTGCAACTTGGAGTTCAGTGCACACTTTTACCAAGCATTATCACTTACCTCTTTACTCTAAATCCAGAGCAGGCTTTGCCACTGCAGTTCTGCAGGGCCTCATGGCCACTCCTAATCCTATTTAGACCCAGCCGCCCTACCTCAGCTTTGGAATTCAACCCAAGTGTAATGACTGCAACAGTGAAGCACGATGAACATAGTAGAGTTGTGTACCTACCATAAATGTAGATGTTCGAGTGTATTCACTGTTGCTGTCCAGGTTACCCAACCTCCATTCCCCTTTCTTTGCTGGGACTTATCTATACTTCTCTATCCTATACAACCTATGTGGTGTATTTGCTTGTAGATGAAGGTATTATTTTTATTTTACTGTATGTTTTTATAAGCAATATGTATTGCCTACCTTCTTGGGGGCACCTGACATCTGAGGCAAGAAAAACTGAAGAAAACTGCATCGGCTGCATATTATATACCCCTGGCGCACTGACGTGGACCAGGACTTTGGGATTCAGGCCGACTGCGGGTAGCCTGCCAGCAGGATAACCCATGTGTAATGACTGCAACAGTGAATACACTCGAACATCTACATTTATGGTAGGTACACAACTGCACTTTCTCTGGTTCAGTTCTTGGATGGGGTGCCTTCTGTGTGGAGTTTGCATGTCCTCCCTGCATTCATGTGGGTTTCCTCCGTGTGGAGTTTGCATGTCCTCCCTGCATTCATGTGGGTTTCCTCCGGGAGCTCCAGTTTAATCCCACATTGCAAACACATGCGTCTGTATCATTTCTCCCTTGGCCAGCGCTGAAAAAGGGTCTGTCCCAGTCGTGCTTTCCTGGTAAACAAATAGCAAGTAAAATAAAATAAAAATAAAAAATAAAAGGGATACAGTACAAAGATCAGTGTATGCTTGATCCATGTGACCTCTCCTGTCAGGTTGCCAGACATTCTCAAGTGTGTGTGCATATGATGCAATTGATGCACCATACTGGACAGCAGCTGTAGGGTTTTTATTATCAGAAGTCATGCCAGGTTGAGGACAGTTCCCCTTCCAGACCATGTAAAGTTGGAGTTCCTCAATACACTTTTTGATCTGACTGCCATGTTTGAGTAACCCCCCCCAAGGAGTTTTTAAGAAACTGGATGAAAGGGCGACGGTACATTCTGTTAAGCAACTTTTTCAGGCCCATGTTCCTACATTCAACAGGAATTATCCAGCTAAAATCTGCCCTTTGCACTCTAAGCAGGATAGTGGAAGGAACTGGCTAAGGGAAAATGGGCAAGAGAACCCTGGGGCCATCAGTACCAAAAAACCCAGAGAAATGAAATAAATTGAAGATATGTAGGTGATGTAAATCCCAAAGTAAACTTGCTAACTTGCAAGTAATCTTCACTGTCATAAATCAATCATTTCTATGTTTTAATTCTACATCTTTTGCCATTAGAGCCCCTTTACCTACCAGCATCATTCCTCCCCTCTTCATTTGAACCAGATTTTCTGTACACTATCCACCCTGAAACCCTTTCCTCATCAAGTTCACATTTTTATTCCTGTCCCAACTGCTTCCCCATTAGCATAGACATTTGCACAGTACAGTTTACATGAGTCTTTCCTTTCACCTTTTATCTGTACCAGTAAAGTAATGTATATTCTTTGTTAATATTGAGAGTGTAGGCACTGTATTACTACTATCACTAATAAACAAGTAAACGTGACTAACACAAGTTAATCTATCATTTGTGTAATATTTCAACTGGTGGTTTGTATAAACAATCATAGTTGGCAGGTACAACATCTATGCATTTTAGAGTTTATCTTTTTCATATGTTGTAGTTCATAACCACACACACACACACACACACACACACACACACACCTTCCCTTTCCAACATGCACAAGTCACACAGATTTAGTTTAAAAAAAAAAGAAAAATATAAACTCTTCATACCTCTCAGCCTCTAAGAGCAAGAAATCCGGACAAAGACACAAATAATGTGGATACAAAGGCTCAAAAATAGTGACAGTTTTTAAATATTGCTCTTACAAATTTAGAACATTGATAGAATAACAGGTTTTACATTATCATACATTTTCTGACGGGTATGAAGTCTGAAACTCAAATGCCTGTCATTATTTTCTGACTTCAGTCTTCTATGATTTGCCAGAAAAATACAATTTTATGAGCAACAGACCAAAAATATGAGGTAAAAATCTGGACAGTCTGCGAAAATCTGTAGTCGAGAGGTATGAAACCCTTCCAGCTAAGAGCTAATGCTCCACTTCTGTGATAGCTCATCGAACTGGAGCTAATGATAAGCTCACACTGGCATTACTACCCAAAAGCTCAAGTTTTTCATGCCCCAATGCATGATTTTACATCTGGTTATTCTAAATCTAACGTCTCTCTGTTGCTGTCTAATCACTGTTTCCCTTTCCACTGTATGAAAAAAAACTACATGCATACATTTAGGGTAATACAAATTTTTTATTGGCTCTAAGAAAAAAAGTTTGATCAACCTGCGACTAATAAGCTAATGTTATAACTTTATTCGCTGCTTTCTCATGCTGCAGTCACTTGAACAGTGTTTGCATTTCATAGCTAATAATTTTCAGATTTTCTTAGGTTTATTTTGTCTTCTCATTAAGCTCCATGCCATTAATGTTTTGAACTTAATTCTCTCTTTCTCTGAGCCGCTGAAAAGATTACTTAGAACAAACTGTGTAATCAGTATGACAACTTCCTTATCTCAAGTACATCTTGTTGCAGATGCTTTATAAACTTAACATTTGTCAGTTTAACTTCCTTTTATTTTAGTCACTGTAGCATACCTCTCAAATTCTTATCTTAAGAAGTCTGGGCAAAGCCTAAAATTGGGGGACAAAGGCCCAGTATAGGGACAGATTTTAAGTTAAGGCTCTTATAAACTTAGAAAGTTGCTATAATGACAGGATTTATATTTGCATACATTTCCGGAAAAATATGAAGTTTGAAACTCAGGTGTGTGCCATTATTTAGTGACTTCAATACTCAGTGATTTGCCAGAAAACCACAAATCTTATGAGGAGCATACCAAAAATATGAGGCAAAGATGTTGATGTTTGAGTGATATGCTAACGTAGTTAGCTGCTTCTGTAGTTAAACAAGCTGTTAAAGTGCAGTGTTGCTAATACTTTGATGTTTTTCATTTGAGTTGTGCATTTCATAGTAAGTCACCCACAAGCCCCAGGAAACTGCAATGTCACACACAGTTTCATTTTACATGGCACTCTTGTGTCTTTTCCTATTTTTCTAGGATCATAGGAAGTTACTAGGCTAATAGCCCTTGGGCCCTTACAAGCCTAGCCAAGTTCTACCCTTATTTCCACAATCAGCACCTATTGTCCCTGTCCAAGAGGGACACAGGTGAAACCCCAGAGTGAATTTTCCATTACCCATCCAGTTGTTCAGATTGCGTTTGAAGAGGGCCAGTGAGGTGCTTTGTTTAAGGTGAAGTGGGAGTCTGTTCCAAATGTGTGGTAACTTCTCGGAGACAAATCTGTCCCTCCAGCAGGTTCTGTTAATGTCACATACCAGGTTAAGGTCTTTATAGTGAGTAACTTGTTTACCACTTGACTTATGGATATGCAGCACTTCCAGTAAAGCAGGGTCATAGAGTGCCCTGTATGCAAGGCAGAGATTGCCTCTGAGTAGTCTATATAAAACAAAATAAAGTGACAGTGATTTCAGATGATCCACATAGGACTGATGCTGAAGACCTTGAATTTTCTTTGTGAGGAACCTTTGTGGTCTCTCCAATTGCTGCAGGTGCTTGGAAAGGTACATACGAAAAGGAGCAATGCAGAATGCCCTTCTTACCACTGTGGAGACATGGTGGGCAAAGGTAAGGTTGCTGTCAACCTGTGTGCTGAGGTCTGTCAATGAGTGCATACTTAAGGTGCTGCTACTGATGTGGTAGTTACAGAAACATTGCTCTACCGAAAGGGATGATGATGCATTTTTTTGCAGTGAGTTTAAGGCCATGACTTTGGCACCAATCATTTGTTTGTGTAAGACCCTCTTTTAGGATGTTGACATCATTTGGAGATTCTATGACCACTCCAAGTTTGCAGTCATCAACAAACTTTGTCAGCCACAGACCTTTAGTTTTTACTTAAAATTTGGTGAAATAGATTCCAAACAGTAGAGGTGTTTGAGGTGGATTCCCCTTGTTTTGACTATAGGGGATCTATCAGTAAGCCAGTTAGCAACCCATCTAACGATACAAGGGTTGATGCCTAGCTGGGTGAGTTTGTCAATGGTATAAATCCATGCGAGTAGTAAACAATAACAAAGTACTAAAAACAAAAAAAATAAAAGGGTGTCCAGCACCAGCAAAGGACTTAACACTTTAATAAAATATAAATAGTTAAAAACTCCAAGAGTATAAGCACTTTCATCTCTACCATGGAGATCAGATACACAGCTTCAACTATGTGAGCACATTATACTGGAGAATGGGTTGTGTAATACAGTAGAGTTCAGAAATGTTAACTGTAAAACCAAAAGGTTAATATATTTAGCCAAGTGTGAAGGGTGCCCTGCCTTTTACATAGGCAAGACCGAGAGAACATTAGGAACAATAATTTACGAACACCTCTATGAGATGGGTGCAAAAAAGGAGACTAATGCTCTGTTTTAAACATTTGATTTTATGTGACAATTTCACTAAATTCAGGTTTGGAATTATTGGCACTGGAAAACCTAAGGTCACTAGGGGTGACTGGAAATTACATTTGTTAAACAAGGAATTATTATGACAATTGAGGTTGAAGGCAATTTTCTCCCCTGGTCTCGGTGAACATGTCTCTCTCAAGCCAGTGCTTAAACAAAGGGTAGCTGTTGTGTGAACATGTAGGACAAAGTACTGCTGTTCATTTTTTTTTTTTTTTTGCTTTTTATTTTACATTTTGAAATGGGTTTTTGAATTAGAACTTCAATTTTCATTGCCAGATCCTATAGGAAAACAAACATATCATTAGTGGTCTGTACATGGTTTCTGTTCCTTTAAAAGGTCCAGATAACAAGTACTGTTTAACCCAATCTAATTTCATGACAGGTGAAGCTTTTCTTGTTTAACTAAGAATATTATTTAAGAAAGGGAAGTGATGTATAGTTGTGTATCTGATGAAGTCTCCATGGTAGAGACGAAAGTGCTTCTACTTTCGGTCTTTTTATCTATTTATATTTTATTAAAGTGTTAAACCCTTTGCTGGTGCTAGACAGCCTTTTTTTTTTGTTTGCTTTTACTATTGAGTTTGTCAATGATGTCTAACTCTTGGCTGGCTGTGCATTTAGCGAAATTATTTTCTTACCCACTTACTGCTTAATGTATGTAATAATACCACCATTCAGGACTATTGCAATTCTGCTAATACTCTGCTTTCTTGTATTTTTCTGACTTAAGTTGAATGTTATCTTTGTAAAACATTTCCAGAATGGTTACTGTCCTACAGCCAATTGTTGTTTTCTGTCTTTTTGTCCATGAAGTTAAAACACAAGATGAGATTGTGTATTTCTCTTATTAGTTAAACACAGGCAGCGCACTTATAACCTTGCATTATTTCTCATGCTTCTGCAGTACAAACACTTAAACATAATATAGTGAAATTAGTAGTTTGCAGTTGTCCTACTTTTTTTTTTTTTTTTTTTTACTGTTAAGTTCACTTCATCTTCCAAACTTTACCTTCTCAGTACCAGCAACTGCTCAAATCCAAGTTCTTAAGGTCATTTGTTCCGGGGCTTATCTCATGTCTTTCATAGATGTTTCTTTGAATCACTGGCAAAGGTTTCACTGGCATTTTCTCTTTCACAGGCCCTATTTACTGGTAGGAGGCTGAGAAGCTGAAATCCTGTCAGATTTTTTTTTTTCTGTTAAATTATTTTCATCTCCTGTACTATCTACTCTGTTTCTGTGTATATTTTTGACCCAGCAGGGAGAAACACTCTTAAATATCGGATATAACAACTTGAATCTCGGGCCAGATTCAAAACTTACCCTGATTATTGAGATGAATTTTACTACTTTCGTGCCATGTGTATAAAAAATAGTCATTTTCCATGAAGACTGGTGTTAACTGCTTTCAGTACTTTTCACCTCTGTCTCTTTTTTTTCTCATTTATCTCCTTCAGGTGGTACATTTGGGTCTTCCCTAGAGTAGGTCTCTGCTGTTTCCTAATGGCAGTATTTCAGACATGTACAGAGGTGGTGTCTTAATAGTTCTTGGTGTGGAACACCAGTCCAGGTCTCTGCTGTTTCCTAATGGCAGTATTTGAGACACATACAGAGGTGGTGTCTTAATAGTTCTTGCTGTGGAACACCAGTCCAATTACTTAATGTATCAGCATAAAACTGATGCATTCTGCTCCTTCCAGTTTGTCTGTGATGGTAGAAAACTTCCAATTCTGTTTCAAGTTCCATTATTTTTTAACAGTCCCTCTGGGGAAGCTTCATTTTCTGACCATCTTTTCTTTATAATAATCTCTTCTGCAAATCACTCAGTTTTTTTATCGTCTTTACTTAGCATTTTCTCTATTTTTTCCAACCCTTTAATTATTTGACTTTATATATTATTTTAATCTTATTTTGAAAATGTCTGAATGCATTTGGTTTATTTTTATTCTAGGCTGCTGGAAGCCATCTCCTGCTCCAGGGTTACAGACTGGCCTATTTTCTGCTGATCAGCCGCAAGGTTATTCTCAACCCAAACTTTTTTTTTTTTTAATTGACTTTCCTGTAGCATTTCCATTTTCCATTTTTATGTTGCCTTTTTTTACATCTCTGCATTGTACTTACTGGTCAGTAACCAAAGTAATCCAAAATGATTAACTTTTTTTGTTAAGCTAGCTGAATTCTTGATTTTCACATTGAGAGAATTTTATCATTTTGCTGAGTCAGCAGCTATCTAAAGCTGTATATGTATAGTGTTATTTGAGATTTTGTTTGTAGGACTGGATGAGCATTTGGTTCCTAAAGTTAGGTCAGCCGTGTTCATAGCCTGGCCTATCTAATCGTCTCGATAATAGGGATCATCCCAAACTAGTTGATGCATGATTCTTCTCTTGTACCCTGTTCTCCCTAGAGACTTGAGCCCTAATAAGAGGGTATATTCCTAGCCATAACCTTAAGAAGGAGTGCATCCTGGTCATGCATTCGTCAAGTTGGTTTGGTTTTCTATCTACTCAGCCTGGTTGTGAGAAACATCCTTTGGAGGTATTCATTCACAAAAGCAGCTTTTTTTGACCTTCACTTCAGCCTGTCTAGCTTAGTTGCTCTTACATAGAGCAGTTTTAGGGTAAGCATGTCCAGTGTCTATGGCCTAGGAGCAGATCAAGTGCTTATTGAGTTTTTGAGGGTTTGAGTCGGGTCTATATTGAATGTTTGAACATTCAAAATTTCAAGTGTCATTTGGTCGACACCATATGATCGGATTTTTGAAGGTTCAAATGTTGTAACAGAGATCTCCTTACAGGGCGAAATGGGAAGATTTCCCTCTTCTGCACTGTAGTACCATCTCGGAGTTGGTATATTTAATGATCGGGGGGGTGGGAGGTGCAGGGGGATTGTTCCCCCTGCTTAAAACATTCAGATAGGTGTTTTGTGTAGTTTATTTATTTTTTTTCTAGATATTCGAACTTTTGAAAGTGTGATCATATGGTGTAGACTTTGACAGTCGAACTTTCAAAAGTTCGATTATCTAATATAGACCCTTTGAATCATGGGTATAAAACTTCACTTGTAGGAACTTCAGTTAGATACCATTGTAGATTAGTTTGTGCGATATACCTTTAAGAAGCTTTCCAGTGAGTCGGCACATGCATATAAGTACTGAGCACATGCAAGCAACAGTGATGTTTTGAGTGAGCAGCCAGAGAGAGCATGCAAGTATGTAGTAAGTCAGACAGTTCATTTAAGTTCAGTGTTCCTGCTATCCATCCTGATGTTTGTATACAATAAACTAAAATGAACACCCAGCCCTCAACGACATCTTAATGCACATAAGAAAAGCGACATGATGTGAGAATGGGATCCAGAGTTACAGCCATGAAGGCAGCTGGTTAAAGTTGGAGGAATATATAGGAGTGGATCATCCCTACTGCTCAAATGACTCACAAAACTGGTCAAACAAATTTCAGGTACTAAAACTCACTTAAATGATTTCATGTGAAGAAGTTCAATCTCGCCATTCATTCTTTACTGATGGGTTTGGAGCCGATCCCTCGGATCCGATACTATCTAACTTCAGGTGCATTGTGGGATAAGGACTTGGCCTTGAGCTATTTGAAGACCTCGAGCTTTGCAATTGGCCATTTTGGAGCAGAGGGACCAGCTCCCAACCTATCAGTAAAGAATGAAGGTGCGATGAACAACTCACATGGAACGTTATGGTAAGTACATAACTTCTTTTTTGCTATAAATATAAAACGAAGCACTGAGAATGCTCAAAATGAATTTCTTATGAAATGTCCAAAACTATAACATATTGATAAAAATATTAGAAATAATTACAAAATTGGTTGAAGCAATATCTGAATTGCATAAAATGTACAAAAAAAACAGGAAAACAACTGTATTTTTTCGCTATGTGCTACTTTTTTGTATTAATTAAAGCTATTCAAAGTATCTGAAGCTTGCAAAGTGTTTGCAAGTGTGTGCAGTACTAGAGTGCATTTATTTTGCAAAGTGCAGTCATTTCAAAGAATATTTCTCAAAGTACAGTTGTTTCAAAGCATATTTTGCAGAGTACAGTCTTTCGAAGAGCTTATTGTGCATTTCAGTATTATTACAATTACTGTGTGTGTGTGTGTTTTTGTACATAATTACAAGGGCCTATTTTGCATTGTATTTTGCTATATTCTCTGGGCATGGCAGAAGGTTTTCACAGACCTGCACCATTTTTGTGTGATAATATTGCAGAAAATTGGAGTGTTTGAGCAAGAATACAATATTTTCATACATGCTGCTTTTTCTGACAAAGATGCACATACAAAAGCATTTGTTTTGCTTGATTTAGCTGGTTTAGAAGCTATTGAAAGAGGGTGTTCATTTGTGTATGCATCTGTTGCGTTTGCAGGAGAGGGGGTATGCCTCCATATAGTGGTACCAGCTGAAATAAGAGAAGATCGTAAATTTAGAGAAATGTGTAATCCCCAGTCGAATTTTTCAATGGAAAGGC
This sequence comes from Protopterus annectens, assembly GCF_019279795.1. NCBI lineage: Eukaryota > Metazoa > Chordata > Ceratodontiformes > Protopteridae > Protopterus > Protopterus annectens. Next base: position 915,404,851 of record NC_056729.1, read on the forward strand.
ACTTACTTTACACACGGGATCAAAAGCATGGCAAAACCGTTGCAGCATATATAACTGACTTAAGAAATGCGATTAAAACGTGCAGATTTGGTGATTTGAGAGATGAGTTGATAAAAGACAGGCTTGTATGTGGTATTACTAATGACACAGTGAGAAAATTTTGCTTCAAGACAATGATTTGACTTTTAAATAAGGCCATTGAGATTTGTCAGATATACAAGCTTATAGAAAAGCACACAAGTATGCTTACAAATGAGAATAGCTGCAGAAGGCACAGTGACAAAGCTCATGTAGATGTTATCCAGCATGTGGTTAAAAGGAACAGGCCCAAGCACATGGCAGCTACTGCAGTTGCTGTAACAATCCCTGGGAAACCACAAGTCTTTCCAGCAAATTTGAGCATGCTCAGTAAAGCAAAAAGAATTCAAGGTTACTTCCAGTTCTAATACCAACTATAAACCAACAAAGTTAGCTGCAGTACCAACTTTTATTGCCAACTGCCGTAGTTGTGGTGGAAATCACAAACCCAAAAGAGAAAAGTGCTTAGCTTTTTGTCAGCAGTGTCATTCTTGCAATAAGTGGAACCTTTCAAAAGGTTTTGTAAATCAAATAAGGCACATTCTTTCATTAAAAGATGGCATTCCAGGAGGCAAGTTATCAATTAGAAAGTTGCAACCCTACTTTTTATGTTGATGGTGTGTCTGTGCTTGGTGAAACAGTTGATGCAGTAGACTTGTGGACAAAGAATGAGCTCTTTTGTACTGTTTGGATTAATGGAAGTCCTGTAGAGCTCAAAGTAGATACTGGCTTAAAATGCAGCGTTATGTCAGCAGAAACATTTGCTAGAATAAAAGCTGCAAAACAACTTGATTTGACAGTGTGTGCGAAGCTTGTTGCTTATGGTGATGAAGAGATTCAAACAGAAGGCTCAGAAGTGCTTTCATGTTGCTGTGTTGGGAATACCTATGACTTGCCATTTTGTCTTAGTCAAGAGACACGTGCGGTCATTATTAGGCCTCAGAGATGGTTTGAAAACGGGACTGCTTTCACTTAATAAAGAGATCCACCATGTAAGCTTGAATGACAACAGCTCAAATTTTGCCTAAACTGTTTTTTCAGAGTATGCTGATATTTTTGCAGACAAACTGCCTGTTGTGTACTCCATAAAGTTAGACCCAGAGGTCAGATCAGTTGTCAGACCATCACAGAAAGTTCCAGTAGCTGAGCAAAGTCAAAGCCGAGCTAGACAAAATGGTGCAGCTAGGAGGAATTTGTCCAGTAGAAGAACCTACTGAATGTGTATCTTCCATGGTGGTAGCTCATAAGAAAAGCTCAAATGATATCAGAATATGTATTGATCCAAGAGATCTGAGCAAAGCATTAAAAAGACTTCATAATCCAATGGGCACAGTCGAAGAAGTTGCTGCTCTCATGCCAAATGCTACTGTTTTTTTTTCTGTCTTAGATGCAGAGAGTTCATTTTGGCAAATTTCTCTTGACTGAAAATCTTCATCATTAACCACATTCGGTACGCCATTTGGAAGCTACAGATTTCTGACAATGCCATTTGGAATAAATTCTGTCAGTGAAGTCTTTCAGTGTGCAATGGAGCAAAACTTTTCTGGTTATCCCTGTGCTATTATAGTAGATGATATTCTAGTAGGAGTCAGTGGTGAAGTCAAACATGACAGAAACCTCAAGAATGTTCTGGAAAGAGCATGTGAAGTGAATCTTAATCTGAATCATCAGAAATGCAAATTCAGGCTACGAGAATTTATTTTGGCCACTTGTTCACCAGTTTGGACTTATGACCAGATCGTTCCAAGCAAACAGTAACTCTCGAGATGCCAGCTCCAGACAATGTCCAAGCCCTACAATGTTTTCTTGGCATGATCAACTTTCTAGGCAAGTTCATTCCAGATTTAAGCCAACTTTCAGCACCGCTCAGAGAACTAACATGCAAAGATGTAATTTGGTCAAGTTCAGAACAACACCAAAGAGTATTTAATGTCCTGAAACAGAAAATTGCCAACCCACCAACTCTCAGCTAATGCGATGTTCACAAACCAGTTGCTCTTCCTGTGATGCTTTTAAATTTGGTCTAGGTGCAGTCATTCTTTAACAGGATAGACCAGTAGCCTATGTGCAGTTTTAAAAGTACTGTATTTTACTTTTTCGGTTACCTAATCGTTTCACTGAATAGTGTGCTGTCTGTCTCTCTGCAGATAGTTCCCCACCCACCCTCCTTGTTCTCGTCTTGGTGTTAGTGGCTCTGGAATTGCCCACCCTTCCTGTAAGTCTGTATTTGAACACTCCTCCTGGGTCCATCTCATTTGCTCACTTAACCGAGTACAGTGAGTTCATATTCTGAGTCTAGTGTTCACTCTACTTAATACAGAGAGAGGATATGAGAAAGCCAACCCTCTTGGGTTCTTTCTTCCTCTCTCACTGCACTTTACTAACAAAAAAAATTGCAATTGCACTTTATTCATCTTCTTTTACTGTATTTGTGTTTCCTCCTACTTTATTTTTGCTTTTCCTCCTCTTAAACGTACTCAGTTTTATTTATTCTGCTGCAATTATTACTGCTTGGTAGTAGCCTGATTAAATTGCAACTGTTATTGTAAGTCTTTTGGTTTAAGCACTTGGATTTCATACCAGTTGTTTTACATTTAAGAAGGTCTGTGGTCTGCACTGTTGTGGCACGACAGGTAGCTTACATCTTTCTAAGCTGGGAATTGCTGATTGAAGGCTCAGTGTCTGCTATTCTAAAAGTGTATTGGTTCTGGTTTAAGCACTTGGGCTTCAGGCCAGTTAGTCTCGTCACAGGCTTATTGTGCCTGCTTATTTGAACTGTTTCTTACTGAAATTGGTGCACCTTGTTGCTGTAGCATAGACCAGATTCAGGCCTGCTGAATCTAGCTCTGTTTGTATACCTTGAACACTGATCCAGGCCATCTTTTCTTGGAGAAGGTTCCCCTGCACCCTAGTGGCAGGAGTGTGCAGTTAAAACTCATCTGAAGACTGCTGGAACAGGGCTCAGTTTTGAGCTTTTTTCTGGTTGATTGGGTAACTTGTGTTAATCAGTTTGTTTGTTTTTTATTGTTTATATATATATATATATATATATATAGATATCAATGCACTTTATTCATCTGCTTTTACTGTATTTGTGTTTCTTCCTACTTTATTACTAGGGGCATTGACTACAACTCTGATCTGAGATATATAACAGTAAGTATCCTTTTCTGTGCATTTAAAGTGTTTTTTTTTATTGTATCTGCTTTATTTTCTGGAAAATAAAAATATATATATATATATATATATATATATATATATATACCTATTTCCCGCCTTTCTAAGCTAGTATAGTCCAGTTTTCAGGTTAGTGCTGAATTCAGGGCTGTGTTACAAATCTCTGTGTTTGCCCATACCTTATTTGGATAGAAGGAAGTTTCTCTGTTCACCTGTGAGAGAGGGGAGCTTTGAGCAGCCTATCTGTCCCTGGAGGAGTGGTTTCAGCCCAGAAATTAGTAGTTTATTGGCCTTTTTGGGCTAATTTCTATCTCTTTTATTTCCCTGATATAAAAACTGTATTTCCCCAGTTTAGCGCCTGTTAGCTAGGGTATAACTATTCCCGGCTCCACAAAGTTTCCTGTTCAATTTTTCCCTTGGAACTAGACAAACTTTCAACTTAAGCACTCAAGCCATTCATTTCTCAGCACGGCACTTGCTCAAAACTCATAGCAAGCACTTATAAATCCTAGCACTAGACCCCCCCCTATACTGTACCGAAGGACAAGGCTCTCTATTTGACCTTACCAGCTAAATCAGTAAAACAGTTCACTGTACCTATCTAGGCATGTACAAAAGGCAGATTCAGGTGTACTCTCCAGTCCAACTGGTGAATCTGGGCATTTTTGAGGCAATGTTACAACTGCCTCCTGTACACAGACAACCCTCTCCTCCTACAGCCAAACACTAATACATGTGAGAGATACAATTATACAGCCAAACTGGAGGCTAAGCTCTCTCAACCCAAGACTGGATCAGACAGTCAAGAGGAGAAGGGAAATACTTGCATCACACCACCAGTCTCACAAAGACCCATTAAACCAGCACGGAAAAAAAAAAAAAACACATAAATACACGAAAGTATACTTGGAGGCTCTAAATAAAAATCTGCAAAAGCAACAGAGACTTCCAAAGCAGACATCCAAGCAACCTCCACCCCCAACACAAACCATGAAACACATACTTCACAAAACCAGAGTGCCATGCAATCACAGCCTTAAGGCAAAATAACATACCCAACACACTAGTAATCGGTGACTCTATAGTCAGGCACACTGACGTCCCACTCACTAGGCTGAATAAGGAGAAGGTTACTGTTAGCTGCCTGTCGGGTGCCAGGATCTGCCACATAACACAAGCACTCCGGTCACTCCAGAACAAGTACAAATATGACTCTGTCATTGTCCATGTTGGTGTGAATGACCTGAGCCGTACCTCCCTGGACTACATGAAAAAAGACATGGAAAGCCCTCTGTTCACGTAGCCCAGGCCGGTATAACTCTGAGTATCATCCTGCCCTCACCAAGAATGATACCACGGTATAAAGAGAAAATTATCAGTTTCAACAATTGGCTAAGTTTCTGGTGTCATTTAAAGGGGATCCAGTGTTTGTCCGCCTGGGATGACATGCTCGAAAAGCCACACTGCTTTGCAAGAGATGGCTTGCACCTGTCACCCTTAGGCTTTTGAATACTGGCCAAGGCTCTTGTCACCCCCATAGTGCCTCTTCTAAGCAAGGCTCAAAAGACAAACCCACCGCTTTAAATAGCACAAGTAACAAAAAACTGAGGGTAATGGTATTCAGTGTCAGAAGTCTAAACCTCAAAATGCATGCACTCAAGGCACTCCCTCAGTATCGAGAAAAAAATTGATATATGTGCAGTAACAGAAACCTGGTTTAAGGCTCCAGAAAGCACCCCAGCACTACGAGGCTACAACTCATACCATACATTTCAGCCACAGAACCCGTACCAAAATACAAAAGGTGGGGGGGGCGTATCCGTATTAATCAAGAATACCCACACCTCCAGGTTAGTGGCACAGCACGATGCTTCAGAGATCATCCACGTGCAACTAACAATGGGCAAAACTGCAGTTCAAGTTGTAGCTTGCTACAGATCACTCACCATGTCCCAGGACCCCCATTCCGCATTTCTGGAAACAATGAGAAACATAAAGGTCCTACCATACACCCTAATATTGGGTGATTTTAATTACCCAAGCATTAACTGGGAGAACTACTCAAGTACTAACTCCCTTGCCCAACATTTCCTAGAATTTCTAAACTCAAATGCCCTGGATCAACTGGTCAACACTCCCACCAGAGGTGACAACATATTGGACCTGATCATCACCAACATGGGCGACCGGTGTTCCACACTGGAGGCCAGCCCCTCGCTGGTTAGATCTGACCAAAAACAAATCACTCTGGATATCCACATTCCGCCCCCACCCCCAGACAAGGAAACCACTGTGAAAAACTTTTCAAAAGCAAACTTCACATTATTTAAGACCGAGGTGAAAAGTTTCAAAGCCCCCATGCTAAAGGATAACACTGTCCAAGCTGCAAAATCCTTTACTAATGCATTTTACGGACATCTACAAGAATGCATGGATTGTGCTATCCCAAGCAAAACCAAGACTCACTCCTCCAAGAAAAGGAAACCAGTCTGGTGGACCCCTGCCATAAACAAGCTATACAATAGAATTAGGAAACTAGTACAGAAAACAGTAAAATCCCAAGAAGGGAAGACATCCCTGATCAGTATCAGCAAGAAACTACGATCCCTCATAAAGTCATGCAGGGCGAGCTTCAAAAGAAAAATTGCCAAGGACTTCAAAGATAACCACAAGGCATTCTTTAGCTATGTCAAGAATCTAAGTGGCAATGCTCAGATCTGCTTGGAGTTAGTGCAGAATGGCACAAAATACACTGAACCGACCGACATCGCCAACATCCTGGCAGACAGGTTCAGTGCAAACTTCACCCCCCTCTCACCTCCAAAAAGGGCCCATAACCATACCAGAAGAATGTAGAGCTCCTGAAATCACAGACACTCAGGTTAAAACATCCCTTTCCAAAGCCAAAAACACAACATCAGTGGAACCGGACGGTGTCCCAGGCTGCATCCTACACGAGCTCAAAGATGAGCTAACCTCTCACCTAAACACACTGTTCAAACTCAGCCTCCCCACAGGCTACATACCCATAGAGTGGCGCACAGCAACTGTTATTCCGCTCCACAAAGGTGGAGCCACAACAGACCCCGGTAACTATTGCCCTATAAGCCTGACTAGCTTGGTCTGCAAGGCTATGGAGTGCATCATCATGCAACTCCGTACAGATGTGCTTGCAGGAAAAATGTTGTGCAAACCTCTCAGTATGTAAAGAAGTATGTTACCTACTTCTAGAACACTGAGGGAAGGAGCCCTGACTTTGATCCAGATGACAATGATTATGTTAAGCAGCAATAGTACTAAAAGAGCCAGGGTAATGGTGGTGGGGTTTGTCTGGGGGGAGGGGGGATGAGTGAAGTGACGTGTTTGATTCACCATTTCTGTTTGGGGGTAAAAGTTCCACACACTCAGGTGGAGACTGAGGAAATCAGGGCTGGTTAGAAGGAACACCCCTTGCTTGGGGGGGGGGGGTTCCTTTGTTATCAGCCCATTGTACATCTCTCATAAACATGTCATTGAGTGCATGTGGGGAATAGTGCTACAAATAAAAAAAAAAACTTGACGAACCACCCCTGCTGGTTAACTAAATGATGGCACTTCACAGTTGACCCTTATCACAATGATGTGGAAGTTACAAGCTAACCAGACACTGCTTCCAGGTCACACATGAAAAAAACTGTGATCTTGTGGATCTACCTTTTTATAACAAATGTGTATTATTATTTTGAAAGCCTGTGACATACATTGTTGTAAAATACTGTTGAAAAAAATGTAGTAATTTGAGAATTGATGCAATTAGGTTTTTCTCTTAAATATAGACAAAACTCTTAACCTATATTTATGTGGTTGTGTTTTAAAACTGTATTTGCTTTTGAGCTGATGGGAGAGTTGGAGTATGAAGGGTTGCAAGTAATGAACATTCATACACTGTGCTTTTTCATCTGCCTATAGTTCAGTGATAAATATGTTATTTGATGTTTTCTAGGTTAGAAATACTGGAGGAGTGTACCGCTAGCGTGGTGGAAGAGGAGGAGGAGGTAGAAGAAGACATTAAAATAGCTGAGAAGGAAGATTTAGTAGAGGATATTGGACCTTATCAGGAGGCTGAGAATGCACTTGAGGAAAATGTTAGGGAAGATTTCACCCAAACGGAAGAATCCATGCTTCCTTCAATTACAGCACATCCAGCCCTGGTAATAACTTGTTTTAAGATGTTTCTTTATAAAGGTCCCATGGAGCCTCTGTTGTATTGTACAGTATTTTCTCATTAGCCTCTCTTTATGTAGTAGGTTAATCTGTTGCTTGTAGATCTTCTTTGCATGTATATGTAGAGGGTAAAGCTAAACACTGAGGCAGCATCTTTAAAAAAGTAAAATGTTGATGACTCAGTTCTTACAAGGTCTTTTCTTAGAACAGGTGGCACAACAACTGCAGTTTAAACAGCTTCTGAGCCAACTTTCTTTTATGTGATCATCAATGAGCCTTTACAGACTTGTAGCTGATGGACGTCTGGAAGTAACCAGCAGAAGCACTTTACTTCTCTTTAATTCAGCACGAGTTCTGGCTATTTGGTTAACTGGGTTAGGGTGTGTGCACATTTCTGATGCTGTATGAGGAGTAGTCAGAGGCTGTTTGTTTTTGCATGTCTGGAGGAAGGGGAGTGTTGTTTTGCATACTGAAGGGGAGGATACTTTTCACCACTTTAAGGAGCACTCCTTCTTAAAAGTCCATGTAGCTTAATGTTATGCTCTGTCAATGAATTCCTTGACTAGATCAATGTGCCCTCATTTTTTTGAACCAGAACCTGAATTCCTCGATGATTTACTGTAGGAGCCATTACTGTTTTTGACGTCAGTTTAGTGCTAAAGCTGTAGGTGTGAATGAAATCTGGTTGCTGAGATTCAAATCAGTGGGCATGCGTGGATAGCTAATGTGCCTTTTGACTTTTGCATTGGAGTGTGGCTGTGGTGCAGAGGGTGGAATCCTGACCTTGACCTATGTAACTGGGGTTCACTTAGTGGCTCCTGCACTGGAGGAGCCAGGCAGGGTGAGGGTGGGGAGGTGAAGTGGCGTGGCCTGTACAACTCTTCTGTGGGTGAAGATGGATTCATGCTCTTGGAAACATATGTACTTCTGAGATTTCCTTGGTGGAGTCCACGTAAACCTCTGCTTGTGCTGCAAAAGATGTGCAGGGCTGCCTGAGAAGGAAATGTCCCTTGCAGAAGTGAGAGGACACAGTTTGCTGCAGCCCATTGCACGTTACCACTTTGCTGATAACCATCTGACTAACGACCTTCCCATTTGACCCTCACTCCAATGATAGTGAAGTAGTGGGCAATTAGTCAGGAAGGGCTGATGATCAACAGACAGTAGGGGTAAAGAAGAGAGGATTAAAGGGGGTACCAAAGGGTATATTCTGGCTCTGAGGAGTCACAGTACTCAGCCTCCCTGTCAGAGTCTTTATTAGAGTGATGAAGGGGCTAAATCATATTCTGCATTTTTAGTGAAGCTGCAGAAGGCATAGCCTTCTTTTCTGGTAAATCAAAATCGCTGCAACATTGACTCTGCTGAGGCCACTTCTCATCCTATTTTATTACATCTGCTTCAAGTAATGTACACTTTGACAAGCTGCACTTTCATGCATCATTGCTGCAGTGCTGTCCTCCTTCCAGTCTTTTATTTTCTGCCTATAATGTTAAATTACCCTGCCTTCCTTTCACAGCCCCATGATCTACTGTCAGATGTATTGTAATGCTACCTATATTCCTAACCTTGTATAAGTCAATGTTTAGTAAACGGGCTTCTAAGTTGCAGCATAAAATCCATTATCTTTTATGGATGTGTAAAATCTGTAGAATGATTTCATTATCCTCTTAATTCAGAAGAAACAAAGTAACTAAAGCATCACTGACTTCATATTATTTGTAGTCATTTTCCTGTGCATCTCACCTACTGTGATGTAATTTAAATTGAACTCTTCTTCCAATTAACATTACATACCTGTGCAGGTCTCCAGCTAGCAAGTCATTTATTCTTCAAATGTAACTCTCACTGAGGAAGTCACATCAGCACAAGTTCTTGGATTATTATTTATTTATTTATTTATTTATTTATTTACAGAATTTATTTTACAGGATGTTACACACACTACTGAAGTCAACACTAAAATAATCAAAGTCTAGGGTTCTTTCAAAGAGCCAGATTTTCATAGCTGACCCTGTCTGCTTTTCAGCTGACAGAGTCTTCTGCCCCCTCCCCCCCTTTTCATGTCTCTGATATTTACCACTTTAAAATTTACAGCTTTTTGTAAACCTGAACATGTAGTAAATATTTGTAGCAGGGCTTCATCACAAAATCACCATTGTACATCCCTCTGTACATTCATACTGACTTGAGCTTAAGTTTCAAAAACGGCATGTAGTATCATTTAATGACCTTTTATGTCTCTCTTGCAGTATCCTTTACTAAAAGGATTCCCTGCCAAGGGTAGCCCAACTTCTAGCCAGTATACCAAAGTCTTAGGATTATTGGGACATCCTACGTCACATGTATGCTCCCTGCTCATGGCATAGGGCATAAAGGTAATGTAGTGGTATACAAACCTCAGAACTTCTTTGCTGCCAGTCCAAATATCATCTTTCATTGTTGGTCTGAATGCTCCTTCCATCTGTGCTGTTTACCAAGCCATTTTCAGAGAAGTCCCTCATTCAGGTTTTCTTATTTTTTTTCTTTGGATTTATGAGTTTACATATCATCCAGAAAGGAAAATGCCAGTGTGGGAAACATATTCCCCATAAGAACAGTGACAAGCAGTGTCTTTTTTTGCTTAGGTGCTTCTCAAGTCCATACTAAGTGTCCAGTTTGTCAGGCCTTTGTCCCCAAGACCCTTCATAGTTATCTGTCCTCCTTGTCTATCTGGCGATCCGGTGTCTTAAGTTGTTGGCACAGGGTGCTGTGACGGAATCTTCCTATCCTGAAGGTCAGCCTTCTGCCAAGAAGATGAGCAAGAAGGCTGCCTGATTCAGCTGCTGTGCTGCCTCCCAGAAATCTCTCTCAAAGCTGGTGAAAGCCTGGAGGGCCATCTGGTTGGAGGCCAGCATGGATCTGACTCCTCACATGTCCTTGGAGGCTCTGCAGACATCCGTTATGGATGTTAAGGGGGGAACTTCAGCTGATTATTTCTGAGGGACTGAGGAGTGTTCCGCAGAATCTAGTTAAGCAGGATATTCCCACTTTGGGATTGTTGGCAAGGGTCTAAACCTCCTAAGGGCTTTATGGCTGACTTTCCTTTAAAGACGCATAAAACTAAGCATTTTTCTCCTGCGCCTAAAGATCCCCAGCATGAATGGCAGGATTTTACACAGTGGTTATTTAATGTTGTCATGCCCTTGAAGCCTCCCTTGGGAGTTCCTGTTCCTGCATGTCCTGGTCTGTTACTCCACTCAAAAGGCCTGGGGAACAGGACTATTCTGAAGAGGAATCTGACTCTGGGTAGGAGTCCTTGGCATATTCCTGTCAGATTCCTTCTCTACTGGATTTTAGTTCTGAAGAGGAAGGTTCCATCAGCCTCCTTTTAAGGATACCATTTCTTGTATGATGGAATTCTGTAAATGAGATTGTTCTCAGGTTTCTGATATCCAGAAAAGATGTTATGAACTCCTTCATATGGATTCCCATAAACCTTCTGCTGTTCTCCTCTTGTCCTGGCTGCCCTGTTAGATACTTTTTCAGCAGCATTTCAGGTTGTGATTCTCAACCTCTAGCTCCTAAAAAACTGACATTTTTTTTAATGTGCCTAATGAGTGTAAGTTTCTTTACAAATGTCCTTTTGCTGACTACCCTATGTTGTGTCTGTCTCGTCTGACAAACTTTCTAAGCTCTTTCCAGCTATCAAATTGCTTCCCTCTGATAAAGATAGTAGGCCAGTGGAAAGGGTAGGAAAGAAGGTTTATACTGCTGCCTTGGCTTTTCTGGCTATTAACTGTCAGACCCATATGACTAGGTATGTCCTAGCTCTTCTCCCTCAGGCCTTTCAGGTTATTTCTGACCTTCCCGATTCTGAGGGAAAGGTTTCGACCCCTCTGTATTGGGTTCATCTTCCCAAATAGCCCATTATTCTATTAAATGTAGATATAATCCAGCTGATGCTTCTTCTAGAGCTGCTGCTTTTGGTTCTGTGTTGAGATGTTACTCTTCACCTCCAACTCTTGCCTGATATTAATGCTAAATTGTTGGATGCTTCCCATGATAATAAAAATCTGTTTGCTTCTGCAGCTGCTGAGTTTTTTTTAAATCTGTTCAGGAAAAGGGCAAGGCCTTGCAGGAGGATATTTTGTTTCCCTTTTCCTAAATTCCACAGGAATTATCCCACTAACCCTGCTTTTGTTTGTAGACCATCTCACCCACCTCCTAAAGCAAAGAAGGGTTCTAAGCGGGCATCTCCTGCTAAGGCTTCTCCGACTCTCAAAGCCCAGAAGTCTCCTTTTCCAGACAAAGCAGGTTCTACCTGACTAATCTCCCTACTCTGTCAGGTCCTTTTGTCTCTTCGCCTTTCTGTCTCTCTTCTCACCTGGTTAAAGATAACTTAGGATTCCAGGCTTTTCTGTTTTATCCATCAGGGATACTTCATGGTGTGGAAATCCCTTCTTTTCTGGGCATTCCTCAACCTACTTGTGTACAGCTGCCTTTCTTTCCATATGTGCTTCAGGGCCTTTTGTCTCAAGGTTCCATCCATGCAGTTCCATCTTCCCAGGAGGGGAATCTGAGTACAGATTCCCCCTGGGGAGACATCTCCTTTGGAGAGACCATTCTTAAAATGAAAGAATTTTTCAAGTGGGACTGCTCCCAAGTTTCGGATATCCATAAGAGGTGTTATGACCTCTTGCAGATGGATGCCCCTTCTCCTTCTGCTGTCCCTCCAGTCCTGCCTGCCTTTCTGGACGTTTTCACGGCTGCCTGCAAATACCCAGACTCTCAGCCTCCTGCCCCACAAGTGTCCAGACAGGTTCTATAAGGTACCTGAGGACTCCAACTTCCTTTTCAAGGCTCCTGCTGCTGACCCAGCTAGCATTTCTGTTTCCATGGACAAGACTGTAAAATTGCTTCAGTCCACTTCCGGTTACCCTCAGATGAGGAGATTAAGGTCATGGAACGTTTGAGAAAGAAGGTATACACTTCTGCCACCTTGGCCTTCTATGCAATCAGTATCAGACCCACATGGCAAAGTACTCTCTGGCCCTTCTGTCAGATGCAGGGAAAATGCTGGCATACATCACAAATTCCCCAGCAAAATCAAAATTAGCAGCTACTCTACACAAGTGACTAGGCACTCCATCAAGCGCATTTATGATGCTGCTGATGCCTGTGCTAGGGCAGCTGCCGCTGGGTCTGTTCTGAGAAGATACTGTTGGCTTAGACTGCAGCCTCTGCCTGAAGGTTTCAAGGCCAAATTGATGACTGCGCCTTTGGATAACAAATCCTTATGTGGGAGTTCAGCAGCGGAGCTCTTCAAGCTTCCTCGGGAGAAAGGAAAAGAGCTACAGGATCTTAAACACATTCTTGTTTCTCCAGTTCCACAGTTTCAAAGAAATTATCCAGTGAAGACTGCCTTTATTAGAAAGCCTTCTCTGTCATCATCATCTTCCAAAAGTAAGAGGGGACCTAGAAAGCTAGCCTGTTCTAAGTCTGTTTCTTCCATCTCTGCCTCAAAATAGTCCTTTCAGTCCCAACCCAAGCCAGGTAGTCTGTAACTATCAGCATCAATGGCCATCCACTCCCTTGTCCCATCGCTTCAGTCTACCTCATGTTGCTTGGAAACTAATTACTCAGGACTCTTGGGCACTCTCCATAATAAAAACAGGATTTTTCATGGTTTGGGAAAAATTGCCCTCATTCAGAGGATTTCAAACTCCCCCCAAAGATAAGTTGATGATCTTCCCTCAGGTTATCACATACCTGATCTCCCAGGGAACTGTTGAAGAGGTTTCCATTTCTCGGTCCCCAGAATTTCTTCAGAAACACATTTTATTCACCATTGTCATTCTACAGAGTTTGGGGTTCACTATAAACTTCCAGAAGTCTTCCCTCATCCCTTCAGAGGATAGCATTTTTCTGGGATGCAGAATACAAAGACAAAATGCTAGCCTTTCTTCCAATGGAAAAAGTTCTGTTCCTGACTTCCTATGTCCAGAGCATTCTTCCTCTCCAGTCCTTGACAGCCAGGGACTTCCTTCATCTCTTGGGGTACATGGCATCCACTATCCACATGATACCCTTGGCAAGACTACACATGAGGAAGTGGCAGTGGTATCTAAGAACTGTGTTGATGCAACACTTGCATCTTTTAGTTTCTGATTCCACTCCTGCCTTGCTTAAAAAGGAAACTAGGCTGGTGGATCCACCAGGTAAATAGAAACCCTGGCCTACCACTTGCAACCACCACTTCCTACCTTAGAGTTATTTACACATGCTTCAGACACAGATTGGGGTGCAACTCTTCAACCCTGGAGGGTCAGAGATTTTTGGTCTCCCAAGCAAGGATAAGAACACATCATTGTAAAGGAGATGAGGACACTGGTTTTGACACTACAAATGTTCAAAAGCAACCTTGTTCCAGGAGTACTGAGGTGATTCACAGGTAACACCATAGCTCTTTGGTACATCAATAAGTGGGGGAATGAAGTCTTACATTCTAAACAGACTAGCCCTGCTCACCTGGGAGTTAGCCTTACAAAGCCAAATCTCCCCTCAGCCCAGAATGCAGTGGCAGACTCTAAGCAGGTCCATGACCCAATCCCACGAATGGATGTTACACAGGGATGTGTTTCTGTACCTAATCCACTGTTGGGGTATGCCTCAGATAGATCTGTTTGCCTCCCCCCATGAACATAACTTCCAAAATTTGGTGCCAGGGTCCCACATCCCTGGTGCGGAAGGTGGACTCTCTGTCCTTCTCATGGAAGGGGATGTTTCTGTATGGTCCCCTCTTCCTTGCCTCTTCTACAGAAGGTCCTACTGATCTACCCAGTCTTATACAGACTGCTCAGAGGTGACCTGTGTCTGCCATGCAAGGCCATTTCAGACGGAATCTTGATGGAGTTGCTGCGTAGCGGTAAATCAAACTCCACTCGCGCAACCTGCATGCAAGGCCTCAACCTTGTATGTGATGTTAATAGAACTTGTTGGCGGAATAGATTTGTGTCCCAAATACTCCCCCATCTGTGGAATAGACTCCCTCTCCAGAGTACCTCTCTAGCCCTCTTTGAGGAGCCTGGACAACTGGATGGGAAACAGAAAATACACCCCGTGATCCCACCTGTGTCCCCGCTGGACAGGGGAAACAGGTGCTGACTTTATCGGAACAAGGACGAAATTCTTGGCTAGGCTTATAAGGGCCTCTGGGCTAGTAGCCTAGTATCATCCTATGAACCTATAAGATTCAGCAGGATCAGCCAACGGTCTTGTTGGTGATTCCTTTTGGCCAAGGCAGCACTGGTCCCCCCTTTTCCTGCACCTAGCCGGAGGCAATCATCACAAGTTACCCCATAGGATGGATCTACTCACATAGGACAAAGGGTCCCCTAGTACATCCACTACTGTCACTTCTGAATCTGACATTGCGGGTAATAGGATTTTAATCCTTTACAGACACCTTTTTTAGGGAGGATGTGCTACAAGTTCTGCAGGAAGCCAGAAAACCCACAACTAAGAAATCCTACATTTCTAAATGGAAACGTTTTTCCATCTGGTGTCATAAAAAGGACCTACAACTGCTGTCAGTTGATGTCCCATTGGTTTTGTCTTATCTGTGTGAATTGATGAGGGCTTGGTTGTCCTATTCTTTGGTGAAGGCTCACCTTTCAGCTGTCTCTACTTGTCTACCTATGTTTCCACCTTTGGCCTCTAGGTTAGAGGTAAAACTGTTCCTTAAAGGCATCCTTCATATCAGACCACCAAGGAAACCAATATCACCTCCTCCTGGGATCTCAATTTGGTGCTGGAGAAGCTTACATTGGGACTGTTTGAACCAGCAAACTCCACTTCCCTGCAGCGTTGTACCTGGAAGACAGTTTTGATAGCGGTCATTACCTCTGTTAGAAGGGTTTCAGAGTTACAGGCCCTGATGTCCAATCCTCCCTTCACTGCCTTACTTAGAGATAGGGTTTCCCTGCACACTAACCCTTCCTTCATGCCCAGAGTGGTTAATGAGTTATGCCTAAATCAGTCCATTAACCTTCCTACCTTTTCCCTTCACCTCAATGTCCCAGTGAGAGAATATTGCACACCTTGGATGTGCACAGGCAGCTCAGATACTACCTTGACAAAAACCAAGCTTATTCGCAAGTCTTGACCGCCTGTTTGTCTCTTACCACGCAAGAGGTCTGGGTAAGTCAATTTCCAAGCAGACTATCTCCATATGGATTTCTAAAGCCATTTCCTTTTGTTATTTGTCAGATTGTAAGACCTTTGCTTCCCCTGTGAAGACCCATTCTACTATTGCAGCTTATTCCTCTGGAGCATTCTTTAAAGGTTTGGGGATTGGCTCCGTACTTGTGGCAGCTACATGGTCTTCTGTCCTTACTTTCACTAAACACTACAAGCTTGACACCATCTCTAAGTCCAGAGCTGGGTTGGCAAGAGCAATCCTGCATGGATTTATTGAAAAATTATTGGCTAAACCTCCTCCTAACCTGTCCCAAGCTTGAGCTTTGGCATTCTCCCTTATGTTATGGATACTGCAGTATATGAGTAGAAGGACATGGCATAGTTGTGTAAAATCTTACCATAACCATAAATGTTCTTCTGTTCTGTATGCTGACTTATTGCTTCTCCACCATGCCTTCCCCTTGATATTTGCCAAGTTTCCTGTTGATATGATTCTCAACTGCAGTCTCAGGCTGGTGCTAGGTGGCATACAGTTCTGAGGTAGGTGCATGCTGATGTCCATATTATACCCAACATCCACGATGTGTGGTGTAGCACATTCCTCGCAGTAGCATTAAGGCTTTTGGATACTGGACGGATGTATGAGTCAGCTGGAGGCGGACTTCCCTTATGTTACGAATACTGCAGCATATAGAAGAGAAGGACAGCTATGGTTATGGTAAGATTTTGCACAACTTTTCTTTCTGACCAAATGCAATATAATCAAGTTTTGTCCCACAGTCAAAATATCCATTTAAAATATTGTTCCATACTCTGATCCTTCCACAATATGTTTACATTGGGGGCACATATTACATTATAAAACCCGTTTTTTTTTTTTGACACTGTATTAATTTGCAGTCTGCTTTCAAGAACTTTTTTTAATTAGTTCCTTTCTTGAATGCTTATTTAAGAATGCTACCTATTCTATTACTCAGATCACTAGTATAAGTAAATAAAACACAATTTCTAATAATAATAATATATTGAGTATTTTGACTATCCACATTATAAGTCATAATCATTGCTCTAGAAGAAGATGTCCTTCAAGGATGCATCTGCAGTCCTCACATATGGGTTGTCCTGCCTCAGGCAGCCCTTCGGTCGTCCGGATTCCAAAGTCTGGGTCCGGCATCGGCTGATGTCGCCCTTTACCCGATGTCAGAGCGCCTGGGGTATAAAAGCGTCAGCCGACGCCATCTTCCTCAGTCTTTCTTGCCGCGTGGTGCCCGAAGCAGAAGCAGTTCGCAAGTGCCGGTCGGCCAGCTCCTGTAATTCAGCTAACCGAATACTTCAAAAGCTAAGTACCCCGTTGGGGACTCTTTCTTGCCTCAGCCGATGTCAGATAAAATTAATAATTGCTTAACTTGTGGGAAACAAATACCTCATAAGGATTTCCACTCTTACTGCCTCCCCTGCCTAGGCCCAGACCACAACGTCTCTGCCTGTTCAGCCTGTGCTTCCTTCAATTGACTCACTCTCAGGTGTCGGGCGGAGTTTGCAGAGGAATTTTTTGGGGTTAGTTTCTCCTACAACATGCCGTCGGAGACTCCTACTCCTCATTTAGCCAAGAAACGGAAGGACAAGGACCGACACACGCGGACCGCGGTTTCGGCTGAAACCACGGCTAGGCCTACCGCGAGTGTCTCGGTCTCGGCTGAAACAGAGTCCTTGGTACTTACGACTACCGAAACCTCTCAACCGACAACCTCGGCCCCGGAGGCCCCTACTGAATCGGTTATTGAATTTCCATCTGAAACTGGTGTCTTGGAAACTTCCGACACCTTTCCTCTAGACAAAACTACACCAGCACGTGGTGCAGCCAGGCCTCCTGCTTCCATGTCCTTAAAGACTTTCACCAGGGCTAAAGCTGCTAAACACACAAAAGCTATGCCTCCCAGGGTTATTCCTCAGGGACCCTCTACAGGTTCACAGATTCTAAGTTTAGCAGAGGACCTTATTTCCTTAATTAGGGGCTCTCAGCCCCATCCGGACAGGGGCTCTCAACCTCCTCTAGACAAAAGGCCCAGGGTTGAGCCCTCTGATCCCCACTCCTCAGATGAGGCCTCTGATGGCTCTGCCCTCTCTGACTACCAGGAGGAGGCTTTTTCGGCCTACGAGGATTCTGATGCAGAGGAATCTATCCCCTCGGCCTCCCCTCCTGAAGAACTATCCTTCGGGGAGACCCTTCACACTATGAGAGAGCATTTCAAATGGCAGGGCCAGGAATTCTCTGATTCCAGGAAGAGATTAAGGACTTTTCTGCATTTACCTCAGCATAGACCTTTGGCTATTCCTCCTGTTTTGAATGTCATTGATGATGTGTACTCTGAGTCTAGCATAACCCCTGACACTCTTCCTCCGGCCCCTGTCAAACCCGATAGGTACTACAGGGTCCCGGACTCGCATCATTTTCTCTACAAGGCCCACTCTGCTGATCCAGAAACTATTTCCCAGGGCCCTAAAGGGGTTGCAGCTGCCACTTCTAAAAATCCACTTCCCTCTGAAAGGGAGTCCAGGGCTTTAGAGATGGGGTAAAAAATTGTATACTTCTGCTACTCTTTCTGTGAGGGCATTAAATTGTCAATTTCATATGATACAGTACCAAGAGTATTTGTTAGATGAAATGCATAAGAAACTGTCTTCTCCTGAACCCCTAGATCGCAAATCACTTCAGGATCTGGTGCATAACTCCCAGCAGGTTAGCAACCATTTCTTACAGTGTGGTTATGATGGAAGCTTCATGTAGGTCAACTATGACAGGTGCACTCATACGTAGGCATGCTTGGCTGAAGGAACAATCTCTGCCAGACCATGTTAAAGCAAAGCTGCTGGATGCTCCACTGGAAAAGCAAAGGTTATTTGGTTCCACTGCTCAGGAGGTCTTAAAGAAATTTGAGGAAAAGGCAAAATCTGTACAAACAGTCAAAGATTTTCTCCAAGTCCAACCACCAAGATTCAGCAGAAATTGGCCTACCAAGAATTGGTCCTTTCCAGACACAGAGAGATTTCAGAGAGGCAAGAACAGGTGTGCCAGAGGTAGAGGGCAAGCTAGAGGCTCCTACAGAGGACGTCAATGGCAGCCTCCCAACCAGAGAGGTAGTGCAGGACCTACAACTGCTGCACAAGGACAGACTCAATGACTTTACTTTGACTCCGCCAACCAGGGCTCAATTAGAAGCACCTTTGGGCGGAAAGCTTTCTTTATTCTCAGAAAATTGGCACAATATTACAAGGGACAAATGGACACTGCAAATAATAGACAAAGGATACAGGTTCCATTTTCACACATTGCCAAAAAGAAAAGGCATGCCAGACCTGCCACCAAATCAAAAGGCAGAGGCTTTGAAACAAATCTCCAGCTTAATGCAAATGAAAGCTATAGAAAAGGTTCCTCTTTCAGAACAAGGCCAAGGATTTTATTCCAGACTATTCCTTGTTCCAAGAAAAGAAAAACAATGGAGGCCTATTCTCGACTTGTCCGCACTGAATACTTATCTCATTGTGCCAAAATTCAAAATGCTGACTCTACAGCAACTCCTTCCCATGCTGGGCAAGGGGTCGTGGCTGGTAACTCTAGACCTCAAGGAGGCATACCTGCATGTCCCTATCAGACAAAGTTGCAGAAGACACCTCAGATTTCTTGCAGGTTCAGAGCATTATCAATTCTCAGCATTGCCCTTTGGCTTATCTACTGCGCCCAGAGTATTCACGAAATGCCTGGCATCAGTAATTGCACACTGCAGACTTCAGGGGATTCAAATATACCCATATCTGGACGACTGCCTTATACAAGCGGACAGCCAACAAACTTTGTTGAAACACTTGAATTATGCCATCCACCTACTTCAGGCCTTGGGATATACAGTCAACATTCACAAATCAAGACTTGTTCCATCCCAAAGAATAACTTTTCTGGGTGCGGATCTAGACACAACCAACGAAACGGCTTTTCTCACAGAAGAAAAACAAAGACAACTACCGGATTACTTCAAGAATCTGACCAGACAAACTCAGTTGACTGCAAGGAAAATCCTGCAGGCCCTGGGTTACATGGCATCTTGCATTCTTCTGATTCCACAAGCAAGGCTGCATATGAGGAAACTACAATGGTACCTACGCAGTTTATGGACTCAGCACAGTCGCAGCTTAGAAACTTTGATCCCACTCATTCCATGCCTCCAAAAGGAATTTCTGTGGTGGGCTCAAGCAAGCCAGTCGAACAGGGGTCTGCCCTTCAGCAAACCAATAGCCAGCCAAACCATTACAACGGATGCTTCAGACCACGGTTGGGGAGCACACATGGAGGGCAGATGTATTCAAGGACTATGGTCACAAAAGGAGCTACACATGCACATAAACCAAAATGAAATGCTGGCAGTGATACATGCAATCGAGGCCTTCAAACTCTTTCTGCATCAAGGCCACCTGCTAATAAGGACAGACAACACCACAGTTATGTGGTACATAAACAAGCAAGGAGGTACCCATTCCTACCCTCTTTGCAGACTGACAATGAATCTATGGGAACTTTCCCTGAAACTCAATATAGAGCTGCAATCACAGTTTGTGCCAGGAAAAGACAATATACTGGCGGACAGCCTAAGCAGAAATATCATGGATGCACACGAATGGATGCTGCACCCCGACATCTTCCTTCAGATAACGCAATCATGGGGGAGGCCGGACATAGATCTTTTTGCCTCCCACCACAATCATCAGCTGAAGAAATTCTGCTCAAGGACAATACCACCCACAAGCATGGAAAGTGGACGCCCTCTCTTTCAGCTGGAGAGCTCTAACAGTGTATGCATTTCCACATCTTCCATTAATGACCAAGGTCTTACTGAAGATCAGGACAGAGCATCCAAAAGTGATTCTGATAGCTCCGGACTGGCCAAGACAGCACTGGTACCCACTGTTAAAGAGCATGTCACGCACGAAACCGTGGCCTCTTCCTCAATGGCCACTTCTCCTGACACAGCACAATTACAAAACTCTGCATTCCAACCTGAAAACCTTGCAACTAACAGCCTGGAGAATACCTTGACTCCTTCCCAGGATAAGCTATCCAAGAGAGTGAAGGATATCATCATGGAAGCTCGCCGGCCTTCCACAAGAAAGGCTTACTCAGCAAAATGGAAAAGATTCTGCACTTGGAGCACCACAAAGGGCCTAGATGCGACAGTGATGAACATGGCACATATCCTGGAATACTTGGCAGAAATGCTCCACAATGGCCTGTCTTACTCTTCCATTAAAATTCATGCATCAGCAATTTCAGCAGAATACAATACTGATCCACCTGTCTTCTCTCATCCTCTCCTAAGACAGTTTCTAAGAGGAATTAAAAACATCAATCCTCCAAGGAAACCACCAGTGCCTACATGGGACCTTAACTTCGTGCTGGAAAAACTAACACTGCCTCCCTTTGAACCAGCAGCATCTTCAGAACTACAGTTCCTGTCTTGGAAGACTGCCTTCCTTCTGGCCATAACCTCAGCAAGAAGAGTATCTGAGTTACAGGCCCTCATGGCAGTACAACCATTTCTTATTTTCCATCAGGACAGAGTTTCATTGAGAACCAATCCTTCATTTATGCCAAAGGTGGTATCCAGGGTCTCATTGAACCAAGCTATTCATCTGCCTACCTTCTTTCTAAATCCACAAAACAAAGGGGAGAAACTTCTGCATACCCTGGACATTCACAGACAGTTGCGCTACTACTTGGACAGAACTAAAAGTTACAGAAAAACTGACCAGCTGTTTGTAGCATATGCTGCTGGTGCACAAGGAAAAGCAATTTCCAAACAGACAATTTCAAAATGGATAGGAAATTGCATTCGTTTTTGTTACTCCTTTCATGGCAAAACTGTGCCAGCTAACATTAGACCTCATTCCACCAGAGCCACAGCCACCTCCACAGCCTTCTTAAGAGGGGTGGCTACCAAGGACATTTTAGAAGCTGCAACATGGAGCTCCGTGCATACATTTTCCAAGCATTACAATTTACCTTTATATTCCAGATCCAGAGCAGGCTTTGCTACGGCAGTCCTGCAGGGCATTTTGGCTACACCTTCCTTTACATAGATCCTACCACCCCCAGACTGGCTATGGTATTCTACCCATATGTGAGGACTGCAGATGCATCCTTGAAGGACATAGTACAGTTTTGTACCTACCATAAATGTAGATGTCCGATAGGTATGCATCTGCAGTCCGGTTTACCCTCCCTCCTTCCCCTCTGTGGTATTTCTTGGGTACTTATCCCTCTCATAGCTAGCTGGGGTTATCTATTATGGTGTATTTGTTTTATATATATAAATATATATATATTTTTCTGTGCATGTTTGGAATTTATTGCATTTCTCCAAATTTAGCCTTCCTTAGAGGGCACCTGGCATCTGGGGCAAGAAAAACTGAGGAAGATGGCGTCGACTGACGCTTTTATACCTCAGGCGCTCTGACGTCGGGGAAAGGGCGACATCAGCCGACGCCGGACCCAGACTTTGGAATCTGGCTGACCGAAGGGCTGCCTGAGGCAGGACAACCCATATGTGAGGACTGCAGATGCATACCTGTCGGACATCTACATTTATGGTAGGTACAAAACTGTACTTTATAGCATAATTTCTTACAGTACCTAAAGATCATTCCCTTCTCAGTAACTGGGTATACATCCCACTGGTTCATTTCTCCATCACTTCACTCCAGATTTCATGTAGCAAATGTGTTGGGTAACCACTTCTGGACAACATACCAGCCAGTTTTTGCAGCTTTATTTACCAGTAAATTATCGTCTGATACCATTTTAACAAGTATTACCATCTGGCCTTTAACCAAAGCTCTATTTTAATTGCAGGGGTGACAACTTGTGTAATGTAACAAGAAGATGAAATATGTCGGTTTGTGATACTTGTTAAGACACATTTATTATCCCCATCAATACTAACTTTGCTATCTAAATATGTTCATCTAGAATGTGAATATTCATAAGTAAAACTAAAAAATATCTGTAGTAGTGTCAACCCACAGTATACATATGTTACAAGAAATACCCATAAAAGTTCCAAATTTTGTTATGTTTAGACCCAGAAAAGGACATTTGTTCTCCTCTAACACCAGATTAGCAAATAGTACTCACCATCAAAATAGAAACAATTGTCTAAAACTACTTAATAAATTCACAAATCACCTGTATTTCTGTAGACATCAAAAAGTTCATTGTACATAGAATTTCATGTAACCATTCGAGACCAGTCTTCTGAGGGGATTACAACAAATAGATCTTTAACATCAATAGTATTTAATGTCAGTGAATCAATAAATAAATCTATGGATGTCCTTCTATTGATCTATTGCAGTATTCTTTTTATGACAAAGCTCTCCGCTGTAGGCGACCCGACATTGTCTGGTAAACAAAAGCCTTTCACTACTGTAGAGGGTGTGTGGTATGTCGCATGTGGGCTGCTGTCATACAGCAACCATAAAAGTGGCGTATGCACACACAAACCTCAGAACTTCTGTGCTGTCAGTCTGGTTGCTGAGTCATTATCTGTGTTCCAGTGATTTTTCCAATAAGTCTCCCATTGGGAAAGTCTCGTTTCTTTTGCTACTGTTTTGTGATAGGGTTCATGTCATCCAAAAAAGGCAAATGCCAGTGTGGAAGACGAACTCTACATAAAGATAGCCATCCTACAATGTTTGTTCTGCCTAGGGCCTACCCACAACCACAAATCTTGTCCCATTTGTCAGGCCTTTGTGCCCAAGACACTAAGAAGTAGACTTTTCTCTTTAGCCATTTACTTGGAAAATCAGTGCTTAAAGTTACTAGCTAAAAAGCATGATAGAGGAATCCTTGGGGCCCTAGGCTGAGTCACTTATGAAGTTGAGAGCCAAAGATGCGAGGCCTGAACCCTCTGCTGCTGCTCTTACTACGGATGTCTCTCCTGAGACAGATGAGAGCCTGGAAATGCATATGACTCCTGGTTCTGGTTCGCAGGCCAAACCCGATGTTGAGGATGCCTTTGATCTGACCACAGGCGCGTCCTCAGAGGCTGAGCAGGCATTCTTCCTGGATGTACAGGGAGAACCTATGCTCGTAAACACTGAAGGCCCTAAGGGAATACTTTCGATCCTTGTGTGAGAGGAAATTCACTGTGATGTTGTTGAATGTAGTCCTACTACCGGGCCGCCTACACTACATAAGGCAGACCTGCATCAAAAAAAGCAGCAGAAGACTCAACACTTGTCCCACCTCAAAGGCCCCAAAAGTGATTGGCAACAATTCACCCAAGGCCTTTTCAAAACCCTTATTTAAGCCCCCTTCGGGTTTTTCAGTCCCTGCCTCCCCCTGCACTGCTTCCCCACATAAAAGGATTAGGGAAGGGACATCCTCAGAAAATGAATCTATGATCTATTCTTCTCAGATCCTCTCCCTGCTAGATTACGCCTCCACCGAGGAGGACTCCAGTGGGGCTGAGACAACCATGGAAGAACTCGCTTTTGAAAGACTCTGGTCAGACTGAGGGATCATTTCAAATGGGATAGCACTCCGGTATCTGAAGTGCAAAAAAAAATACTATTATCTTTTACAGGTGGAATCCCCTAGTTCTTCAGCTACTCCTCCTGTGTTGCCTGCATTTCTAGATGTCTTTGCATCCTCTGCTTAGAACCCAGATTCCAAGCCTCTTGCTGCTAAGAAGCCTGACCAATTTTACAAGTTACCTGAGGACTGCAAATTCCTGTTCAGATGTTCTTCAGCAGATCCAGATGTTATTTCTGTGGCTTCAGACAAACCATCCAGGTTACTACCTTCAACCTTTCTCCTTACCTTGAATAGGGACAGCGGGATCCTGGCAAGGCTGGGCAAGAAAGTGTACACCTCTGCGACCTCGGCATTTAAGGCCATTAATTACCACACTCACTTGACTAAATTTGCCCTAGAGCTTCTGTATCAGCTTGCTCAGGTCATTTCTAATTTGCTTGACTCAGAGAATACAAGCTACATCCCTGCTTGGAGCCTCCTGTCAAGTAGCCCGCCAATCTATCAAATGCATTTGTGATGCTCCAGAGGCTTCTGCCAGGGCAGCTGCTTCTGGCTTCATTTTAAGGAGATTCTCCTGGTTAAGACTCCAGCCATTACCAGAGTACATTAAATCTAAACTTTTAGGTGCACCTTTGGACAACTCTGCATTGTTTGATCTTGCAGCTGCTAACTTATTTGAGTCCCTGTAGTAAAAGGGTAAGGAACTGAAACAAATTTTTGTTTCCCCAATACCTAAATTTCAATGAAGTTATCTAGCAAAACCTATAGAGAGAGAGAGATAGAGACACTCCCACCTTCTTCCACCAAAAAAGGGTGGTAGGAGACCTCAGCAGCCCAGGGCTTCCCTTGCAGCTCCAGCCCAGAAGCAGCCCTTTCCTGACCAGCCTGGATCCCTCTGACTGCCCAGACCACCTCACCCACATTCCTCTTTCCCAGCACCTCTGTCTATCCCTGCCAATCTGGGGAAAGCATAACTGAAGACTCCTGGCATCTCTCTATCGTTCAAATAGGATACTTTCTTGTTTGGGACTCCCTTCCTTCAAGGGTATCCCCCAACCACCAAGGGAAACAACTAGCTTCCTTTCCAGAGGTAGCGCTAGACCTGCGGCGACAAGGGACCATTCAGGAGGTTCCTCGAACAAAAAGGAAGAGGTTTCTCGATGGTTATGCCCCTGTGCTAACCCTGACTTACTACCCCAATTACCTATGGTTATTAATCATCTTATCTGTTTCTGTTACCCAAAAAGAGTGTGTGTCTTTACAGTTCAAAAGTTTTACTTGTGATTTCATTTCTATGACTAACCGTATCTGATACGTACTAAATTTGTGAGCAAAAAATCCAATGTACGGTAAAAAACTGTAATGTACCTCAATGTTTCTAAAAATCTCTCTTACTGTAAATAATATTTAAATGTGGACCTTTTCTCCCCGGGCCTCTACTGAAAATGGACATGTATCCAGTTGGACTAGCCCGATCAACAAATGTAAAATAAATAAAGTAAATAAATAAATTCTACTCCAGAATGTTGCTAGTGCCCAGAAAGGATGGTCCTTGGATATCCATTCTGGACCTTTCTCACCTCAGCACCTTCCATATGTTAACTCTTCAGACCTGGTTTTCCCTCATTCTGCTACAAGCCTTCTTGGCTTCCCTGGATGTCAAAGATGCATACCTACACGTCCCCATCCACCCCAATTACAGTAAGTTTTTGCGTTTCTCTGTGGCTTCCTTTCATTCTCAGTTCTCTGGCTTGCCCCTTGGACTCTCTACAGCAGCAAGGGTATTTACAAAATGTCTAGCTCCTGTGATTGCCTACTGCAGGTTTCAGAGCATCCACATTTTCCCTTATCTGGATGATCTCTTTCTGGTAACCTCCCCAGAGATCTTGGAGCAAAACATCCACTTTGACATTTCCCTCCTTCACCATAAACCACAAAAAATCTGTTCTCACTCCCCCTCTCAGGATCACATCTTCCTGGGATGCAGGATTCAGACAGACCTCATGAAGGTCCTCTCTTCCCCCTCAGAAGACCCAGGATCTTGTCTACTACTTCCAAAGCCTTCTGCCTCTGCACCACATTTCAGCCAGAATTCCTCAGGGCTTCGTGCTTTATGGCATCCACCATTCCAGTGCTATCTCTGGCTAGACTTCACATGAGAAAACTCCAGTGGTTCCTAAAGTCAGTTTGGATGCAGCATTTGCATCCTCTGGAGTTTCCAATTCCTTTTATCCCCGTCTGAAGAAGGAACTCCAGTGGTGGATCCAGCAAGTGTCACTCAACCTGGGATTTCCTTTGCACCCTCTGCCACCAGTCCAAGAGCTGTTCACTGATGCATCAGATGTGGGCTGGGGGGCAGCCTTTGGAAAACTGAGAGCACAAGGGGTATGGTCCTCCCTCAGCAAAGGGAACACATCATTGTAAGGGAGATGAGGGCACTGCTGCTAGGCATTCAGACCTTTCATCCTCTCTTCCTCCCAGGACCTTTAAAGCTGTTAGCAGATATTATAACGATTCTCTGGTATGTGATCAAATGGGGATAACCAAATCCTACCTACTATGTAGGCTGGCACTGCAGGCTTCGGAGCTGGCAGTCCGTTATCCAGTAACTCTTCAGGCAGTTACATTCCATCCAGCCAAAACTGTGTGGCAGACACCTTGAGCAGGTCCCTAACATAGTCCCATGAATGGATGCTACAAAGGGACGTGTTTCTGGACATTGTCCACCAGTGGGGTATGCCTGGCATAGATCTCTTCCTCCCTCAAGAACAAATTCCACAATTTTGTGCCAGAGTTCCACATCCTGTGGTTTGGAAGGTGGATGCCCTATCGTTCTCTTGAAAGGGTATGTTTCTGTATGCATTCCCTCCCCTTGCAGTCATTCTGAAAGTTGTTGTGTCTTTCGGCTTTTCCCGGTTTGGGGTCGCCACAGCGGAACTCCGGTCCGCTAATGATTGGCAGTAGATTTGTACGTGCTGGCTTGCCGGGCCTAATGCACAACCTTCAACGAAGGAACGCCCATTCATGCATGTCGCCACACAGAAGACGCTCTAACTGAGAATCGAACAGGCAATGTCTAACTGTCCTGTTCAAAATTCAGCAGGACAACCCAAAATCTTGCTGGTGACTCCCTTTTGGCCAAGACAGCGTTGGTTCCCTGCATTTAGCCACGGGCAATCACCACAGGTTATCTCACAGGGTGGATCTTCTGACACAAAACAAAGGAACTGTCACTTCATTCCCACTTGTCTGCACTTGAGTCTGTGGGTGATAGGGTTTTAATTCCTTGTAGACACCTGTTCTCTGAGGATGTGCTACAGTTCCTGCAGGAGGCCAGAAAACCCAGTAATAAAAAAAACTTACCCATCTAAGTGGAAAAGGTTTTCAATTTGGTGTCTCTCATGAAACCAGGTTCCACCATCAGTGGAAGTCCTCTTAGTTCTTTCTTATTCGTGTGACTTGCTCACTGCTGGCTTGGCTTACTGTTCAGTGAAAGCCCACATACCAGCTGTCTCCGCCTACCTTTATCCCCTCCTCTACCTAGCATATTTGAGACTAAACAATTTCTTAAAGGTGTCCTTTGCATTAGACCTCCCAGGAAATGTGTCCCTCCTCCTTGAAATCTTAATTTTGTACTTGAACAGCTGACCCCCCCCCCCCCTTTGAGCCAGCTTCATCAGCTTTCCTGCAACACTGCTCCTGAACAACAGTACTTCTGCTTGCCTTAACTTCAGCCAGACGTGTGTCTGAGCTTCAAGCCCTAATGCCCCCCCCCCCTTTGGCCTTTCATAAAGACAGGGTGTTCTTGCATACCAACCCTTCCTTTATGCCCAAGGTAGTCAATGAGTTTTTACTCAGCCAGTCCATTCATTTACCTACCTTCTTTCCTTCTCCCCAGAATTGTAGTGAGAAGGTGCAGCACAACCTAACTTAGGTTTAGTCTTGTCTAAATAAAATTTATCAGGAAATCAAACCAGCTTCGTTTCCTATCATCCCAGGGCTCTTGGATTGCCCATTTCCAAACAGGCTTTTTCTACATGGATTTCTAAAGCAATTTCATTTTGTTATATGAATCATGGTAAAACTTTTGCCTCTTCTGTAAAGGCACATTTCACAAGGGCTATAGCTTCATCTGGTGCTTTCTTTAAGGGACTAGATACTAGTTCTGTTCTTGAAGTGGCTACATGGACTTCTGTGTGTATACTTTCCCCAAACATTACAAATTGGATGGCATTTCTAAGGCAAGGGCAGGTTTTGCCAATTCTCTATGGCTTTCTGGAGAGCTCAACTGCTCCTTCTTTCCACCCTTTCCTCATGAACATTTGTACTCTCCCTCATGTAAAGAATACTGCAACAGATGACTAGATGTGTAAAGTCTTACCATAATGATAGATGTCCTTCACTTCTATGTTGCAGTATTCCATTCCCTCCCCATTTCCCCTGGTTGTTTGGTTCTTTACCTTGTACGTCAATACCCTACTTTCCTTAGGCTGACATTCCTTCTGGACCATTCAGTTCTGAGGTCGGTGTGTGTGTACGCTGCATTTATGGACAAAGTATGACAGCAACCTATGTCTGACATACCATGCACCCTACAGTAGTGAAAGACTTTTGTATATTGGCCACTGTCAGGTCACTTACAATGGAGAACTCCCTCATGTAAAAAATACTGCAACAGAGAAGGACATCTGTCATTATGGTAAGATTTTACACAGCTATTCTTTATCGTTTTAGAAATTCCCAATATTCTTTTTGAGTAGATATGGTAAAAATCCCATTACTTTTTGTTTCATACCTATATACTTTGCAATTTAGTGAGTTTTTGAACCTCCTGCAACCATTATTAACCTGAGGGGGACTGTATCCAGAAAATACTAGGAATAATCATTTTTTCACATTGCATGTAGTTATATTCAGTTTAATTAATGCAGGCTGACATCAATGTTGTGATAAGCAGCATTTATTTCAATTTTGGAAACACAACTGTATATTTCTTCATTAAGCAGGCCCAGCAATTTCCCCCGCATAGGCGGCTGGATGGTAGCTATGGATTATACAGACCATCAAGTTTCATTACTCAAATTTTTGTTAAAACCTATCTCATTTTATAGAATAAATTCTTTCTTAAGTTGCACCGCCTAGAGCCCCTTTTCAATTGCATTTCAATTCTAATTCCATTGGAACAATTTTTTTCAAATGAAGAATAGCGGGATGGGTGATATGATTCAAAGTACTCGTAAACACAATCCGTTAGGTCTGGCTACGTAGCTGTTAAAATTATGCTAAATTCAGATGTTCTTCGTTTCCCATTGCTGCAGTCCTTACTATTGGGTATAGTCCGCTGTCCAGTCGGCCCGAATACCAGAGTATAAGGCTGACGTCGGTCAGGGCGCATTAGACTGACGTCAGTACGTCAGGGTACTAATGCGCATGACCGCCATATCCTCAGTCTTTTTTGCCGCATGGTCCGATGCAGAAGCAGTTTTGCGAGTGCAGGTTGGCGTTCTGAAATATTTCCGAAACCGGAGTTTCAGACCGAAGCAGAGTTGGCTAAGTACCCCGTTGGGGAACATTTTGGTTTTTTCTTGCCTCAGTATTTAACCGGATGTCAGAAAAAGTGAATAACTGTATTTCTTGTGGGAAACAGATACCTCATAGGGATTACCATACCTTGTGTATACCTTGTTTAGGGCCTGAGCACGACGTTGTTGGTTGCCGCTCTTGTGCTAGGTTTAACAAACGCACTATTAAGAGGAGGTTAGACTGTGCCAGGTTAGTGTTTGGGAAGCGTTGCAATTATAAAATGCCGTCGGATGCTCCGACGCCCGCTTCGTCCAAGAAGCGCAAGGACAAAACAGCGAAGCCTAGGGTTGATGAACTGGCAGTCCCGGACGTCGGTTCTTTAGAAGGCTCAGTGGAGCCAGAGGTTTTGCCAGGAGTTTCCATGGAGTCTCAGGCAGAAACTTTACTGTTACAGGATGTGCCTTCTCAGGAGGTAGGCCAGGCTGAGGGGGCTTCTCAGGTAACTGTTCTTCCCTCTCTTCCCAAGGTAGTTAGAGCCTCTCCTTCTGTTGCTAAAACTTCTTTGAGAGGTAGGCCAAGTTCAGCTTCAGTGGGGGCTTCTCCTAGCATTTCGGGTTCTGTACCTAAGAAACATATGCTTAAAATGGCAGAAGATTTTGATTACTATGATTAGAGGTTCTATGCCCCCTCCTGATAAGAGGCCTAGGGTGGAACCGGAGTTTGATAGTTTTGAACAGTGTTCAGAGGCTTCTGAGTCTTCTGCGGAAGATTTGCAGGAGTATCCTACTTATTCTGATTCAGATGTGGATGATTCCACTCCTACAGCTTCTCCTCCTGAGGATTTCTCATTTTCAGAGACTCTGCATTCCATGAGGGAGCACTTTAAATGGGAAGGCCAGGATTACTCTGATTCCAGGAAAAGGCTTAGGGAATTCTTGTTTTTACCCCAGCATAGGCCCTTAGCTATACCTCCTGTGTTGAATGTGGTGGAAGATGTTTTTGCAGAGGCTTCCCTGAACCCTGATTCTTTGCCTCCTGCTCCTGTTAAACCTGATAGGTATTATAGGGTGCCCGAAGCTCATAAGTATTTGTTTAAGAGCCCTAGGGCGGACCCAGAAACTGTTTCTCAGGGGCCTAAAGGTGTTAAGGCCTCTGTGGTTAAAAATCCTGTTCCCACTGATAAGGAGGCTAGGGCTTTGGATAGGTGGGGAAAGAAAGTGTATACTTCTTCCACTCTAGCCATGAGAGCGTTGAATTGTCAGTTTCACATGCTAAAATATCAAAATTATCTCCTTTCACAATTGAAATCTAAGGTGGATGCTTTGGCGGAAGGTATTGAGTGTAAAGAGTTGCTGGATTTGGTTCATGTGTCTGAACAAGTGGGTAAGCATTCTTTGCAATGTGGTTTTGATGCTGTACAGGCCTCCTCGAGGGTGGCTGCCACTAGTTCTGTTCTTCGCAGGCATGCCTGGTTGAGGGATCAGAATTTAGCTGAGCATGTTAAGACAAGGATTTTGGATGCTCCTTTACAGTCTGATGTGTTGTTTGGTTCGCCTGTGGAAGCAGTTTTAAAGAAAATGGAGGACAAAGCTAAGTCTATGCAAACTGTTAAAGATTTTTGCAGGTGCAGCCACCAAGTGTAGTAGAAATTGGCCTGCTAAGGGGTGGACATATCCTGCGTATGATTCCCAGTCTAGGGGTAGGTCTAGACGTGGTAGGGGCAGGGCTCAAGGTTCTTTTAGGCCTAGAACAGGAGTTCACCTGCTCAGACTTCTGGTGAGGGCAGGGGTCAGTCCTTTCGTAAACAGACCCAATGACCTGTTTTTTCAGCTGCCAGTAGATTCTCGCCTGGCAGCTCCTTTGGGAGGAAGACTGTCTCTTTTCAAAGAAAATTGGGATTTAATTACTCAAGACAGATGGGTGTTGGATATCATTCACCACGGTTACAGATTTTATTTCCATACCATGCCCCTTTCAAAGGCATGCCAGACGTTCCTCCTCCACAAAGAAAAGAGGCTCACAAGCAAGTTTCTCAGTTACTCCAGATGGGGGCCATTCAGCCAGTCCCTGTATCAGAGAGGGGCCTAGGATTTTATTCTCGCCTGTTCCTAGTACCAAAGAAGGGGAACACGTGGAGACCAATTTTGGATTTATCTCCTCAACACTTATCTGGACATTCCCAAGTTCAAGATGTTGACGTTACAACAGCTTTTACCTCTGCTGGGCAAAGATCACTGGATGGTAACTTTAGATCTCAAGGAAGCTTACCTTCATGTGCCTATAAGGTTAAGTTGCAGGAAGTATCTGCGGTTTCGAACTGGAAATTCTCATTATCAGTTCTCTGCATTGCCCTTTGGCTTATCTACTGCACCCAGAGTATTCACAAAGGTTCTGGCTCCAGTGATAGCTTACTTCAGGCTACAAGGAATTCAAATCTATCCTTACTTGGACGACTGCCTGATTCTGGCTCAAGAAAAGGAAGACCTTCTACAGCATCTGGAATATGTTATAGCAGTGCTAAGATGCCTAGGGTATTCTGTGAACGAAATAAAGTCCAGTCTAGTACCCTCTCAAGACATGTGCTTTCTGGGTGTGAGACTGAATACAGCAGCCCAGATGGCCTTTTTAACCCCGGACAAACAAAAGAGTCTATCACTTTACTTCCATCAACTATCTCATCAGTCCGTGCTGACTGCAAGGACAGTCCTTCAAGCATTAGGGTTCATGGCATCTTGTATTCTGGTGCTTCCCAATGCCAAACTGCATATGAGGAAGCTACAATGGTATCTCAAAATGTATGGACACAGCACTGCCAGGATTTGGACACTGTCATTCAAATAATACCTTGCCTTCAAAAGAATTTTTGTGGTGGGCTCAGGAATGTCACCTAAACAAGGGACTCTCTGTGACCCGGCCAGAGGCGAGTCAGATTTTAACGACAGATGCCTCGGACATTGCTTGGGGAGCTCATCTAAATGGAAAGTGGATACAAGACAAGTGGCCTGCCAGACTACAGCATCTACATATCAACATGAAGGAGATGTTAGCAGTCCAGTTTGCATTAATGGCTTTCAAGGAGTTACTTCTTCCAGGGCAGGTGTTGATTCTAACAGACAACACAACTGTCATGTGGTACATCAACAAGCAAGGGGGAACACATTCTTATCCTCTATGCAGGCAAGCAATGATTTTATGGGACACTGCGCTAAGCTTGCAACTAACTCTTCAGGCAAGGTTTCTGCCAGGAGCACAGAACTCCTTAGCAGATGTGTTAAGCAGACAAATCATGGATCCCCACGAGTGGAAACTGGATCTTCATGTATTTCAGAAATTGACAGTGTCATGGGGAACTCCAGACATAGATCTGTTCGCTTCTCCACTAAACCACCAGCTGCCAAAGTATTGCACAAAGGGGTTTCATCACACAGCTTGGAAAGTGGATGCTCTGTCTTTCAGTTGGAAAAATCTTCATGTGTATGCCTTTCCACCTCTGCCTCTTCTTCCAAAGGTACTATTAAAGGTCAGACAAGACAGGCCAAGGATGATTTTGATAGCTCCAGATTGGCCTCGGCAACACTGGTACCCACTACTACGGAGTCTGGTAATGAAGCCTCCATGGCCTTTACCTCTGATTCCTCATCTGTTATCTCAGAAGGACGGTCATCTGCTCAATGTCAAGCTTCACTCTCTTCATCTAACAGCCTGGCATATTCTCTTGAAACACAGCAGGTCTCAACTTCCTCAACAAGTTTTAAATGTGATTATGGAAGCTAGAAGGCCTAGTACAAGGAAAGTGTACGCAGAAAAATGGAAGAGATTTTTATTTTGGTGTACAGCAAAGAATTTGGAGATTTCTGAGCCTAATTTGAGTGTGGCTCTTCAATATCTTACTGAGTTATTGGACAAAGGTTTGTCCTTCTCTTCCATTAAGATTCATGCTGCAGCAATTTCAGCTCACTATGATTGTGACCCACCATTGTTTTCGCATCCTTTGTTCAAGCAGTTTCTTAGAGGGGCAAAGAATATAAGACCCCACGTAGAGCTCCTACTCCTGCTTGGGATCTCAATTTTGTGTTGGAAAACTTACTCTACAACCTTTTGAGCCTGCGGCTACTGCTGAATTGAAATACTTGTCATGGAAGACTGCTTTTCTGTTGGCTATTACTTCTGCAAGAAGGGTGTCTGAGTTGCAGGCCCTTATGGCAGTAGAGCCCTTTTGATTTTCCATAAGGACAGGGTATCATTACGCACTAATCCTTCCTTTATGCCTAAGGTGGTTTCTAGTGTGGCTTTAAACCAAACTATTCATTTGCCTACTTTTATGCAGACCCCAAAATAAAGGGGAAAAGATTTTGCACACTTTAGATGTACACAGGCAATTGCGTTATTATTTAAGCAGGACTAAGGATTTTAGGCAGTCTCAGCAGTTGTTTATTTCTTTTGCTTTGAGTTCAGGGCAAGCCTGTGTCAAAACAAACTCTTTCTAGGTGGATTGGCTTTTGCATTGCATTTTGTTATTCCCATCATGGCAAGGAGATTCCAGCTGGGATTAGGCCTCATTCCACTAGGGCTACTGCCACTTCAACAGCATTTCTAAGGGGGGTGGCAACTAAGGATATTTTGGAAGCAGCTACTTGGAGTTCAGTGCATACTTTCTCTAAGCATTATCACCTTCCTATCTACTCTAAGTCTAGGGCTGGTTTTGCCACAGCTGTTTTGCAAGGCATGTTGTCAGCTCCTGCTTCTTTATGATTTGCCAGCCTCCCTTACCTCTGCTTTGGGATTCTACCCAATAGTAAGGACTGCAGCAATGGGAAACGAAGAACATAGTACAGTTTTGTACCTACCATAAATGTAGATGTTCGAGGATCCCATTGCTGCAGTCCAATTTACCCTCCCTCCTTCCCCTCTGTGTTTAGGGGTGGTTGTGTAGGTGAGGTTACATACTGATATTTTTGTGTATATTCTTGTATATATTGTACATATTTTTGGTGCAGGTATTTTGGGCCTTGTCTTTTTAGGGTCTTCTGACATCTGGGGCAAGAAAAGACTGAGGATATGGCGTCGGTCATGCGCATTAGTACCCTGACGTACTGACGTCAGTCTAATGCGCCCTGACCGACATCAGCCTTATACTCTGGTATTCGGGCCGACTGGACAGCGGACTATACCCAATAGTAAGGACTGCAGCAATGGGATCCTCGAACATCTACATTTATGGTAGGTACAAAACTGTACTTTTTCTCATGTATAATTTCAGATCTCTGAGTATTTCAGGTATCACAGGTTTATGATCAGGAACAGAGTTTGTTTCTTTATTATAACCTGTTCACTGTAATTGTATATAGTAAATTCCTGAATGTTGTAAATGTCCACTAATTGTTTATCATAGTTATTCATTCTATCTCATTTCTCCTCCCCCTTGCATTCCATCCTCAATTGGAATGCGAAAAGTCCCAATTTTGATTCCTGAAATTTGGAAAGTTGTTCCATGATCGGTTGTGAGTCCGCTCCAAGAGGCGAAGGGGCTTTGTAATCACCACCAACATTGTTAGATGTTCTTAGTGTTTCACTGTTGCAGTCATTACATTTGGGTAATCTGCTTGCAGGTTGCCCTCAGTCAGCCTGATTAACAAAGTCTTGGGTCCTGTGTCAGTTGCTGTTCCTTCTTCCAAGACGTCAGGTCGTCAGGGTTATAAAACATGCAGCCGACGCCATTACATCAGTCTTTCTTGCCGTGTGGTGCCCGAAGCAGAAGCAGTTCGCAAGTGCCGGTCGGCTGACTCCTGAAATTTCCATTTTCGAGTTTCAGAACTGAAGTAGTCAACTAAAAGCGAAGTACCCTGCTGGGGAAACTTTTTCTTGCTCCTTACCGATGTCAGTAAAAGTTAATAATTGCATTACTTGTGGAAAGCAAATACCTCATAAAGATTTTCATTCGTACTGTATTCCTTGGCTAAGCCCTGACCACAACGTACCTTGTTGTCAGTTTTGTGCTTTATTTAATCAGCGCAGTGTCCGTCGTTGGTATATTTTTGCCTCTGAATATTTTGGTTCTTGGTTTAATTATCCAGAAATGTCATCAGTTAGCCATCCGGCTACTGGGATTCCGAAAAAATGCAAAGATAAAGACAGAGACAGGCCGCCGAGGTACGGTGCTTCTACTAAGCCAGTCGCCAGTTCACCGGTGCTCAGTGAGGCGCTTTCGCAGCCCCTGATACCCACTACTTCTGATTCGCAGGCCTCTAGTGAGACCCATTCGGAGTCCGGTATGCCGCAAGATACTTCAACTATGGAACCCGCGGATGTCTCTACCTTGCATGGGTCCAGAGCCACTGTGCAGGCACTGGCTTCTGAGGGTGTATTCAGGCCTACAGACTTGCATATTAAATCAATGCCTCCTTCATTCCTAAGGCCTAAATCTCGATCCATGTCAAAAAAAACGACACCCAGGCCACATGCTCAGGCCTCTATGCCTAAATAAATGATAAAAATGGCTGAAGATCTAATAACTCTAATCAGGGGTAGCCAACCCCCCCCCCCCCCCCCCAGAGGCCTAGGGCTGAGCTTGATTATGAATCTTCTGATCAGGATTCTGTTTTTTCTGACTCTTCTGATTACCTGGATTTCTCCTTACCTACTTATGAGGATTCTGATGCGGAGGACTCTATTCCCTCTACTTCCTCTCCTGAGGATTTTTCTTTTGGGGAAACCTTACATACTCTAAGGGAGCATTTTCACTGGGAAAGCCAGGAATTTTCTAATTCAAAAAAGAGGCTTAGGGATTTCTTTCCCCTACCTCAGCATAGGCCTTTGGCTATTCCTCCTGTACTAGACATTGTTGATGATGCTTTCTCGGAAACCAGTTTGGCCCAAGATTTCCTGCCTCCTACTTCCCCGTAAACCTGACAGATACTGCAGGGTCCCTGAATCCCACAAGTTCCTTTTCAAAAATCCTATTGCAGATCCAGAGACTATTTCACAGGGGCCCAAGGGCATTAAGGCTTCTACTGCTAAAAGTCCTACCCCTTCTGATAGAGACTCCAGGGTGCTGGATAGATGGGGTAAAAAGTTTTATACTTCAACAACCTTGACAAGTAGAGCTTTAAACTGCCAATTTCATATGTTAGAATATCAGCAACATGTTATTGGACTGCTTAAACAGAAAATTATGTTGATTCCTGACTGTGTGGAAAGTAAAGACTTACAGGATTTAATGCATTCTGCTGAACAAGTTGGAAAACATACTTTGCAATGTAGTTTTGATTCTTTAGAGGCCTCTTGCAAGGCTGCTGTTACTGGGTCTGTGCTTAGAAAGCATGCTTGGCTTAAGGAGCATTCTTTGTCTGATCATGTTAAAGCTAAATTGTTTGATGCTCCTCTAAATCAGGACCTCCTGTTTGGCAACAAGGCTGAAGAAGTTCTTAAAAAGATGGAAGATAAAGCTAAATCTATGCAAACTTTTAAAGATTTTTTTTACAAGTTCAGCCTCCTAGATTTAGTAGGCACTGACCTTCCAAGAATTGGTCCTTTCCAGCCCCTTCCAGGTCTTCTCAAGCCAAACCCAGACACAGCAAAAACCCCAGGTTTCAGTCCCAGGGGACTCTCAAAACTAAGCAGTGGGGGACCTCCACTTCCAAGTCTGGGAATAATAAGACACCCCCTATGGTAAACTGTCTCAATTACTTCCTT
Organism: Protopterus annectens; assembly: GCF_019279795.1. NCBI lineage: Eukaryota > Metazoa > Chordata > Ceratodontiformes > Protopteridae > Protopterus > Protopterus annectens. The sequence continues at coordinate 915,442,289 of NC_056729.1, forward strand.
TTAAAATGTCCAAGCACTTATTAACTGACTGCCCCTTTGGGGGGAAAGATTGCTCTTCATGCAAAGAACTGGGAACTCATTACCCATGACAAATGGGTTTTAAATATAGTGTTCCAGGGATACAGATTTCACTTCCACATGTTGCCAACACCAAGTGGGTGGCCGGACCTGCACCCAAATCAGTGGACAGAGGCTCAAAAACAACTACTTTCTCTCTTAAGCATGGGGGCTATTCAACTGGTACCAGAAGAGGAAAAGGGACAAGGTTTCTACACCAGACCTTTTCTGGTACCTGGAAAAGACAAATCATGGCGTCCAGTCCTGGACCTGTCTACTCTAAACACCTTTCTGGAGATTCCAAAAAGTCAAGATGCTGACTCTTCACCAGTTGCTTCCTATGCTAGGCAAAGACGCCTGGTTGGCAAGACTAGATTTAAAAGAAGCATACCTGCACATTCCAATCAGGGAATTTTGCAGAAGATACCTCCGCTTCAAGGCAGGCTACACACACACTATTGCAGAAGATACCTCCGCTTCAAGGCAGTCTATACGCACTATCAGTTCTCTTCACTGCCCTTTGGCTTATCTACTGCGCCCAGGGTATTCACAAAGTGCCTAGCTCCAGTTATTGCATTTTGCAGGCAAAGCAGTATTCAAATATACCCATACCTAGGCGATTGTCTAATTCAGGCAGAAAGCCAGGAAATACTTTTCAGTCATCTGGTGTTTGTAAAAAGGGTTCTAACTTGTCTGGGGTGCACCATAAACGAAAAGAAATCACAACTGGTACCCTGTCAACAAATTACATTCCTGGGAGCAAGCTTGAATACAACTTCCCAGATGGCTTACCTCACGCCAGAAAAGCAAATTCAGTTGACAGCCTATTTCAAACAACTGGCCACAAAAACCCTGCTATCTGCAAGACAAATACTGCAAGCCTTGGGGTTCATGGCCTCCTGCATTCTCCTAATTCCATATGCAAGACTGCATAGTATATGAGGAAACTACAGTGGTATCTAAAAAGCCTATGGAGTCAACATTGTCACAGCCTAGAAACAATGATTCCTATCATACCTTACCTATGCCTAGTTACTTTGGTGGGCAGAGGCCTGCCACCAAAACAAGGAACTTCCTTTCACACCACCCCCAGCCACCCAAACCCTAACAACAGATGCATCAGACTATGCATGGGGGGCTCACTTGGCAGGGAAGTGCATTCAGGGCAAATGGAACCAAAGTCAAATGCACCTGCATATCAATCAAAAAGAAATGTTAGCTGTACATAATGCTCTGACAGCCTTCAAGGACTACATTCTTCCAGGACAACTAATGGTAAAGATGGACAACACCACGGTTATGTGGTACATAAATAAGCAGGGGGGTACACATTCTTACCCCCTCTGCAGACTAGCCATGGCCTTGTGGAACACAGTCTTGAGCTGCCAAGTGGATCTACAAGCTCAATTCCTGCTAGGAAAATTAAATACACTGGCAGATGGACTAAGCAGAGACTTCATGGACCCACATGAGTGGAAACTGGAACCAAGGATTTTCAACATGTTGACAAGCGAATTGGGGAGCCCAGATATAGACCTTGTTTTCCTCTCCCCAGAAGTACCAATTGGACAAATTTTGCACAAGGACTCCCCACAAACGAGCCTGGAAAGTGGATGCTCTGTCCTTCAGCTGGAAAATCCTATCAGTCTATGCCCCCCCCCCCCCCACTGCCTCTGCTCTCCAAAGTACTACTAAAAGTCAAACAGGACAAACCAAGGATGATTTTGATTGCTCCAGACTGGCCACGCCAACACTGGTACCCCCTCCTGTGCAGTGTGTCACGATTATCTCCATGGCACCTGCCTCAGACTCCTTCCCTGTTGTCTCAGCAGGAGAACCAGATTCTGCACCCTCAGCTTCCAACACTGAACCTTGCAGCCTGGCTAATTTCTTAAACTCTCCCTTACCATCCCTCAGCAAACTTGTGATGAATGTCATCTTAGAAGCAAGGAGGCCTAGTACTAGAAAATCTTATGCTGAAAAATGGAAAAGATTATGTGCCTGGAACCAATCTCAAGGGATGGAGCACAGCAGCACCCAATTTACCTCAGATTTTACAATACTTAACTGAGATGCTTCACAATGGCCTGTCTTTTTCCTCCATTAAAATCCATGCCTTAGCCATTTCAGCTCATTATAACACAGAATCTCCCCTCTTCTCTCATAGTTTCATAGTATAGTACTAGGCTATCTGCCCTAGGGCATTTATAAGACTAGCCAAAGTGTATGTGGCTTTTGCCACCCCATGTAATGATACAAAAGTGTACAATTTAAATTAAATTTAGTTTACTGTGCCTCTATCTAGCAATGACACAGAGATGACCCCCGGGGTAAACCTACGTTCACCCATCCATTCGTCCAGATTTCAATTGAAGAGAGTCAGTGAAGGGCTCTGCCTAACATGGACAGGTATCCTGTTCCAGAGTGCGGGAAGCCTCTGGGTTATGAATCTGTCCCTCCAGCATGTCCTGTTCATATTTGTGCTGAGGTTTAGATCTTTAGCTCTCGTGGCTCTGATGGGTTTGGATTTTTTGAGGTGGAGCATGTCCATTAATTCTGAATTGGACATGGCCTTGTACGTAAGGCACAGATCACCTCTGAGCAGGCGGTATGCTACTGAATAGAGCTGGAGCTTTTTCAATCTGGCAGCATATGACATATGCTGGAGACCCTTGATCCTCTTGGTAAGGTACTTTTGGGGTCTCTCCAGCTGCTGCTGGTGCCAGGTGAGGTACATACCAAATGGGGAATTGTACTCAATCATAGGCCTGATAAGGGAGGAATATAAGGGTACAATGACATCCTTTGATCTGGATGTGAATCCCTTCATGATAAGGTGGGCAAGGTAGAAGGTCTTTCTAACCACTTTGGCGACGTGGGTGTCAAATGAGAGGTCACTGTCAACTTGGGTCCCCAGGTCTCTGATTACTTTTTCCGTACTTAATGGATTACCACCTATGTGGTAATTTGTGGGTACTTTGTTTTTTCCAAAGGGGATGACTATACATTTTTTGGCAGTTAGTTTAAGGCCATGACTCTGGCACCAGTCGTCTGTTTCTGTGAGGCCCTTCTGGAGGATGCATGTGTCAGCTGGTGTGTCAACTACGGCGCCTAGTTTGTAGTCGTCTGCTAACTTTGTCAGCCACAACCCCCCTATGTTTGCCTGCACATCTGAGAAATAAATGCCGAACATGAGGGGTCCCAAGACAGAGCCCTGTGGGACTCCACTTGTGACTGGCTTGGAGTCTGACATAGCTCCAGCTATTCTGACTTTGTGGGTTCTGTCCTTTAGACAGTTTGCAACCCATGTTGTGACAAACGGGTTTACATTTAAGCTGCTGAGCTTGTCTATGATGCCTGAGTGGGGTATTGTGTCGAAGGCTTTTGCCAGATTCAGGTAGGCTGTATGAACTGCTTTGCCTTCATTGATGGCTTTAGTGACTGTTTCAAAAAAGTCCACCAGGTTTAAAAGACAGGATCTGCCTTTTACAAAGCCGAACTGGGTAGGGTCAATTGTTTGTAGGTCCCCGATGTCTTTGTTTGAGTTCCATAATGATCCTTTCCATAGCTTTGCAGATCAGGCTGGTCAAGTTTATGGGGCAGTAGTTTCCAGGGTCTGTAGAGGTGCCACCTTTGTGGAGTGGGACCACTGTAGCTGTACGCCAGTCTTCAGGGACGTATCCTGTAGCAAGGCTAAGATTAACAGCATTCTTATGTGCAGGTTTAGCTCCTCTAGGAGTTCACGTAGCACACAACCCGGGACACTGTCAGGTCCCATGGATGCTGTATTTTTAGCTTTGCTGAGGACAGCTCTCACCTGGACATCTGAGATTTCAAGGAGGTTGCATTCAGCTGAGATATTTATTTCGCCTTTTGGGGGAGAGGGGGGGGAGAAATTTGCCCTGAACCTGTCTGCCAGTATGTTGGCAATATCTGTGGGCTCAGTGTATTTTTTGCCGTTATGAACTAACTCTGCGCATATCTGAGGGTTTCTGCCCAGGTTTCTAACACAACTGAAGAAGGCCTTGTGATTATCTTTAGTGTCCTTAGCGATTTTTCTCTCGAAGTTGGCCTTTGATGATTTTATTAGCGAACGTAGTTTTTTGCTAGTGCTGATCAGGGATGCCTTCCCATTATGGGATTTTGCTCTGTCTTGCAGTAGCTTCCTTCTCTTGTTATAAAGTTTGGTTATGGCTGAGGTCCACCAGATAGGATGCCTGCCTTTGGTGGAAAGGGTCTTGGTTTTATTTGGGATTGCATGATCCATGCATTCTTGGAGATGCCCGTAGAAAGCATTTGTGAAGGATTCAGCAGTGTGGGATGTGGTTTCCACTGGCCCAGGGGGCTTGAAGGATACCATTTCAGTCCTAAGGAGTGTAAAGTCTGCTTTTGAGAAGTTTCTCACAGTGGTCTTTTGTGCTGGGGGTGGAGGTGGGATATGAATATCTAGGATTATTAGTTTATGGTCTGATCTCACTAGTGAGGGGTATACTTCCGGTGTTGAGCATTTTGTCCCCATGTTTGTGATGATCAGGTCAAGTATATTATTTCCCCTTGTGGGGGAGGTGACTAGTTGTTCCATCGCATTTGAGTCGATGAATTCCAGGAGCCTTTGGGCTAGGGTGTTGGGGCTTGAGTAATGCACCCAGTCTATGTTTGGGTAGTTGAAGTCTCCCAGTATGATGGTATTTGGTGAGACATTCATATCCTCCAGTGTCTTCAGGAAGGCTGAATGGAGTTACTGAGATTGTGAGGGTGGTCTGTAGCATGCTACAAGTTGTATAGCAGTTTTACCTACGGTTAGTTGCACATGGATGGTCTCCGATGCTTCGTGCATTGCCACTAACCTGGAGGTGTGGGTGTCTTTAATGAATATGGACACTCCCCTTCCTTTTGTGGTTCGGCCCAGGTTTTGGGGCCGAAATGCATGATACGAGGTATAACCTGGTAGGGCTGGGGTGCTCTCAGGAGCCTTGAACCAGGTTTCAGTTAGTGCATAGACATCGATGCTCTCCATACTGAGGAGTGCTTCAAGAGCCTGCATCTTGAGATTTAGACTTCTGGCGTTGAGCAGCATTACCCTTAGTTTTTTTTCCTTTATTGTTTTCTAAGGTGGTGGGTTTGTCTTTTGAGCCTTGCCTAAAAAAGGCACTATGGGGGTGGCAAGAGCCTTAGCTAAGATCCGGAAGCCCAGTGGTGACAGGTGCAAGCCGTCATTCACGCCAGCATGGACAATGACAGAGTCATATTTGTACTTGCTTTGGTGTGACCAGAATGCTTGTGTTATGTGGCGGATCCTAGCTCCCAACAGGCAGCTCACCATTACCCTCTCTTTGTTCAGCCTGGTAAGCGGGACGTCAGTGTGTCTGACTATAGAGTCACCTATTGCTAGTGTATCAGGCATGGTGTTTCACCTTAAGGGCTGTGATTGTTTGGCACACTGATTTTGTGTACTATGTGTTGCTTGTGCAGAGTTTTGAGGTGGTGTTTTCTTGGATGTCTGCTTTGGGAGCCTCTGTTGTTTCGGTAAGTATTTTATTAGAGCCTCCGAGTATGTCTTTGTGTTACTATGTGTTTGGTTTGCAGTTGTGGTTGGCTTATGTGAGACTGGGTTTGTTGTGTGTGTGGTTACCTTCTCCTCCTGTCAGGTCTTGCTAGTCCTGTGTTGAGAGAGTTCAGCCTCCAGTTTGGCTATATAGTTGCATCTCTCACATGTGTTTGGGTTTGTTGGGAGGAGGAGAGGGTTATCTGTGTACATCAGACAATTGTAGCATTGTCTCAGGATTCCCAGATTAACCAGCTGAACTGGAGAGGACGTCAGTAATATACCACTCGACATGCCAGAATAGTATAAGGGGGTGATGTGTAACTGGGTCAGAGAGAGGACTTTGAAGGGAAGTGGGTATTAGCACGGGTTGTAGGTGGATGTAGTGCTTACATTAGTTTAAGGGTGCTTCACTTAAAAGAAAGGTTTTAAGAGCAAGTGCTAGGCTTATGATAAAGCCAATAGACTGATTTTGTTGAAAGTAGAGCTTTCTTAAGGGAAAAATTGAAGTGCAGACTTGGTGGAGCCCAGAATAGTTTAAGCCTGTTTAACCGGTGCTGTGCTATGCGCGGATTTTAAACAGGGAACTTCAAAAGAGATGGAAATGGTCCAAAACGACCAATTACTACAAGCTCTTGTGCTGAGGTCACTCCTTCAGGGACAGATAGGCTGCTCAAAGCTCCCCGCTCCCACTGGTGAGCAAAGAAACTTTCTTCTATCCAAGTAAGGCAATGGAAAACACAGGAACTACACCACAGTCCAGAATACAAACTATTTCTAATTCTTGTTTCTCCTTGTCCTGCTCATTATTAATTCACAACTATGCCTATCAAAAAGTAAAAGTAGTTCCTTGTGCAGACTTGAATCTTTTTTTTTAAACTTCTAGGATGTCTCTAACTTCTGAGGCCCCTGCCCAAGCTTAATACATTATCTGAAAAAGCAATTTTCTCTTTGTAATTTACACTATTTTTCCAACTTGTATTAAAAAAGAGAGAGTTGCTGCTCCAAAATTGTTTTGAAATTATAAGGTCTGAAAGTTGTTTTAATGGTATATTATGGTCATAATTTGATCTTATGGCATCACAGGTTAAAGGAAATATAAGGATTATTGCATATAAAAGTGAATATGTATTTTATGGATTATTTTGAAGAAGTCCCAGACAATAAGGTGGTAAAAGCACTTAAAACCACACTTAGAATAAATACAAAAAAAATGTAATAAATGTGCAGTGTTCGAGAATGGCCTTGGAGTTTTAGTTTTCCTTGACATCCAGTTGGTTTGACCACCTTTAGTTCTAGGTTTATTGACAGACCCAGCTAAAAAGCCTCCACACAGGAGCTTAAGGTTTCTTGGCAGTTATGGTAAAATATCTGTACCCTCTCTAACCCAGGTAGTGCACACCACTGGACTGTCGAGTCTGTATTGATTTGCTACCAGGATTCATCAATGGAGTATGCATCTGAACTCTGAGGATCTTCTAAGAGCAGGGCTGAAGATAAAGTGATAAAACTTACTAGGGCATATATAAGTTAGGTGAGCATATAGCAAAATGCAGGTCTGCAACCTCTCCTATTAGGACAGTTGTTTCAGAAGTGGTTCTTAAGTGTCATGCCTTGTTAAGTAACCACTCTTTTCCTGAAAAAGTTTTAAAAAAAAACTTTTTGAATGCCCCATTTTAATCAGTTTGTATTATGTTAGTAGAGTGCACAAAAATCAAGTTGCAGCAAATTTTTGTTTATTTTATTTATTTTTTTTTTTTTTAGGTAGTTTACTAGAAAGTACTTTGCTTTAAAAATATTTAAAATGCAAGCAAACTTCCCTCCACCGTAAAAAATAAATAAATAAAAAATAAAAAAGCGAGACATCACTTTTTTTGTAATCACATCTTCTTCCTGCCACAACTCCCACCCCTTGGGAAAAAGATTGCCCTTCTCCTGTATGTTTTATGACTTCCATGCCTGCTGAACATCAGGTTTTCTTTACTGGACTTCAGTATGTTTGTCCCTCTGTACTGGGTATCCCTAGCACAAAGCTAAGATCTGTGTACAGGGGCCATCTTCCAGGCAGCCATGATGGTGGTTTATGCTCTCACTGGCATCCCGGCATTGACAGTGTTTCTTTTTAAAGGTGGGAATATTTGGAAATGATTTACTGTGATCTCATTTTTTTATATCGCAAAAACCTGGCATTTTAACAGGGGTGGGTACACTTTTTATATCCACTGTAAATCATGTTGATATTCACAAATGACATATAATTATATACAAAATTCCAGGTAGCTGTGCTGGCAGTATCTCCTTTTGTGACACTGCCTACCTAGACCTGGCTGCAGTGTTTGACACAATACCCCACTCAGGTACTGTGGACAAGTTTACTGAACTAGGCGTAAATCCCTGCACCTTTGCTGGATTGCCAGCTGTCTCACAAGATTTCCAACTTTTTAACTTTGACTTCAAAATGTGCAGTTCTAGCCATTTTACCGTGCATAACCCTTACCAGCTCACTCAACATACCATAAGTCCTAAATTACTTGATCAGATTGCCTTTTTTATATTGTATCTTTCTAGCATTTCAGCCTTGACTCTATATGCAACTCCAGCATATTTACAGTGCATGACACTGCATCATAAAACATAGTCCCATATTGTCACCCTAACAGTCTTCACGCTGCAGAAGTACTATACTGGGCCACTGAAACATGACCCCCCCCCGTATTAGATTTGCTTCTTCAGTCCAATAAATAAACATTAAAAAGTGAAACAGCTCGTAAATTAGTAAAGCAATTCACAGATGGTTGTATGCCCAATAGGTTGCTGAACAACAATGTTAAAGTGCAAAAAGAAACACCCTCTGTCATCCCTTCATCTGTACTCCCATTGCAAGTAAGCACAGCTGAGGTATCCTTGCATGTTACATAGCTATACATGACCTTCCACAATGTGTCTGCCAAGCTTCTATTTTGGCAATATCTATCTGAACAGCTTAGACAACAACCTCACTCACAGGAGATCATCAAATCTATTGTAGAGAATAAATGCACAAAAGATCGTATAAACAAACCTAACCTTGTCATTATTTTCTGATTACAATAACAACTTAAGCTGCATATTCATTGACTCCAGTGGCCATTACATAAGTCTTATTGCATTGCACTCTTTATAGTTTTCAGTGAAATTAATCTTACCAAGTTTATAGGTGACAGGCATTCACACTGCAGCCAGCATCTGTTTAAAATTACTAACAGTCTTGTAGTGTGCCCTCCTTATCAAAACCTGTAGTGAATAGCAGAAAGAATCATTTAGAGAATATTTTGTGAAACAGTGTTCCCAATTGGCCATTGCTTACCATTTAAATAACATAACCTCAATGTACATTACCAAAGTATTATTTATAATTTAGAAATACAGCTTCTTGTCTTAGAGTCAGCTCCTTTCGAAGTCCATAGAAGTTTATTTATCAATAATTAGGCATATAGAGTCTTGAATATAGCAGCAGACAGACAGTAATGAATGCTGTCAATTCTACATTGGTAATACTTTTTAAATCACTTGTTAGAAAACTGGTATAACAAAACATCAGCTAGAATGAGGATTCAAAAGTAATAATGATGTCACTATTTGCCATGTTATATGGCGATCTAATAGTCTAAGCATCTTGTAGTTTGGAATAAATAGTATGATCAATGTTAATGGCATTCAAATCAAATTCAGATAACAAATGCGTGCTCAGAATAATCGCACAATCTGGATTCACCATTACACAAGACCAGTTTCTCTTTAAAGTCTCTTCATTGCATGAATCTCAATCTTGTTTATTAACTGCACTTTAAAATGCAGTACAACAGATCACTCAACATGTAACATATAAATACACTTGCATGTCTCTCCATTGAAAACATCATGAACTATCAAAGACTTTAGTATCACTGCTATGTCTGTCTTGAGCAGCAGATGTTCGTGTTACCCTGCTGCAGTCATCGCACTTGGGTTATCCTGCCGTCAGGTGGTCCCACAGTCGGCCCAAATTCCAAAGTCTTGGTCCGGCGTCGGTTGCTTCGCTTCTTTCCTGATGTCAGTGCGCCAGGGGTATATGAGAGGCATCTGACACCATTTTCTTCAGTCTTTCTTGCCGCGCGGTGCCCGAAGCAGAAGCAGTTCACAAGTGCCGGTTGGCTGACACCTGAGATTTTCGAATAGAGTTTCAGTCCGAAGTCTTCAAAGCTAAGTACCCCATTGGGGAACCTTTTCTTACTTCAGTCCGATGTCAGAAAAAGTTAACAATTGCATTTCTTGTGGGAAGCAAATACCTCATAAGGACTTTCATTCTTTTTGTATACCTTGCCTAGGCCCAGACCACGACATCACTGGTTGTCGGTTTTGTGCTAGGTTCAATAAGCGAACTATTAAGCGACGCTTTGATTTCACACGACACTACTTCGGTAGGAAATTTAATTACACTATGCCATCGGAGCAACCGACTACCAGCGTGCATAAAAAACGCAAAGATAAAGAAAGACAGCCTAGATCCAAGCCAGACTCCGAGGCCTCGGCTGGGCCGGTCGCCGGTTCTCCAGTTTTCAGTGAGGTGCCTACGCAGCCCCTGGCTACTGCTGAATTGGATCCCCAGACCGCTTCGGATTCTCAAGCAGAGAGTTCTAGGCCGACGCAGCCATTTTCTTTAGGCCCTATCGACGACATTGCAGAAGGAGAAGCCGGTGCTGTAGAAACACCTTCGGTTTCTGAAGGTGTCTTCAGACCGACTACTCTCACCATAAAATCTTATGCTAAACTTAAGACTCCTCTAAAACCAAAAAAGACTACACTTCAGTCTCCAGGTCAAGGCCCTATGCCTAAGAAACATGGCTGAAGATTTGATTTCCTTGATCAGGGGTTCCCAACCCCCCCCGACAAAAGGCCTAGACAAGAGGAGGATTATGCCTCCTCTGATCAAGTGTCTGTTTCCTCAGGCTCCTCTGAGGAACTGGATTACTCCTTTCCCCCTTATGAAGATTCTGATGCTGAAGACTCCATTCCCTCAGCTTCTCCCCCTGAAGATTATTCCTTTGGGGAAACCTTACATACCATGAGGGAACATTTCCACTGGGAAGGTCAGGACTACTCCGACTCAAAGAAAAGGCTCCGGGAGTTTCTTTTACTCCCCCAGCACAGACCACTTGCTATCCCCCCAGTTTTAGACATTGTGGATGATGTTTTCTTAGAATCTAGTCTAAATCCAGATTCTCTGCCTCCTGCTCCAGCCAAGCCAGATAGATACTATAGAGTGCCTGACTCTCACAAATTCCTATACAAAAGCCCTGTTGCTGATCCAGAGACAATCTCCCTGGGTCCCATAGGGGCTAAGGCTTCTATGGCTAAAAATCATGTACCCTCTGAACGGGACTCCAGAGCACTCGATAGGTGGGGGAAGAAGGTTTACACCTCAGCTACTCTAGCTGTGAGAGCACTAAATTGTCAATTTTACATGCTTAAATACCAGCAATTCCTAATGTCTCAAATAAAACAAAAGATGGGCATGCACCCTCAACAGTCTGAATTCAAGGAAATGCAGGATCTGTTGCATGCAGCTGAACAGGTGGGCAGACATACTTTACAATGTGATTTTGATGCCTTGGAAGCTTCCTCTGGAGCAGCTGTTACTGGGTCTGTTATACGTAGGCATGCTTGGTTAAAGGAACAATCTCTGCCTGATCATGTTAAAGCAAAGTTACTAGATGCACCCTTACAGCAAGATGTCTTATTTGGGGTTAAAGCAGAGGAGGATTTAAAGAAAATGGAGGTAAGGCAAAATCTATGCAGATGGTGAAAGATTTCTTACATCTACAGCCCCCACGCTTCAGCAGAAATTGGCCAACAAAAACATGGTCCTTTCCTGCTTCTGACAGACCACAGAGGGGTAAATACAGGCGCCCAAGGGGCAGAGGACAAGCACAAATCCCTTACAAACCTCGCCAATGGGGCACTGCAACACAGAAGGGAGGAGAAGACAGGTCCCAAACTTACTAGTAGGCAAGCACAATGACTTAAACCTCAAACTGCCAAGCAAAACTCTATTGGCAGCTCCCTTGGGAGGAAAATTAGCACTTTTTGCAGACAACTGGCGCATCGTCACAAAGGACAAATGGGTCCTAGACATTATCTCACAAGGATACAGATTCCATTTCCACACCTTGCCAAGGATAAAAGGAATGCCAAACCTGCCACAAAATCAATGGGCAGAGGAACAAAAACAAATTACAGCTCTCATGGACATGAGAGCCATTCATCTGGTACCTACACAGGAGCAAGGCCAAGGATTTTACTCAAGGCTCTTTCTAGTCCCCAGAAAGGACAAATGTTTGGAGATCCATTCTGGGCCTTTCAATTTTAAACACCTTCTTGCAAGTACCCAAATTCAAGATGCTAACACTACAGCAGCTTTTTCCCATGTTGGGCAAGAAAGCTTGGCTAGTAACGTTGGACCTCAAGGAGGCATACCTGCATGTCCCTATCAGACAAAATTGCAGAAGATACCTTCGTTTCATTGCAGGTTCACCCCATTACCAATTCTCTGCACTGCCCTTTGGCTTGTCTACTGCACCCAGGGTCTTCACAAAATGCCTGGCACCAGTAATTGCATACTGCAGACAAAGAGGAATTCAAATATACCCATACCTGGACGACTGCCTCATCCAAGCAGAAAGCAGGGACATTCTCTTACAACACCTGGCTTTTGTAAAACATCTTCTAAGTTGCCTAGGGTACACAGTAAATGAAAAGAAATCAAAACTAGTGCCCTCACAAAATATTACATTCCTGGGTGCCAGCTTGAATACAACGGCCCAGATGGCTTATCTGATGCCAGACAAACAACTACAATTAAATCAATACTTCAGAACAATGGCAACAAAGACCCAACTCCCTGCAAGAAAAATTCTGCAGGCCTTGGGCTTCATGGCATCTTGCATACTACTAATACCATTTGCAAAACTGCATATGAGGAAATTACAATGGTACCTAAAAAGCGTATGGACTCAACACAGCCACAGCCTGGAAACAATGATACCTCTCATTCCCTGCCTTCAACAGGAGTTTCTATGGTGGTCACAGGCATGTCGCCTCAACAAGGGTCAGCCTTTCACCTTACCCCCAGCCAGGCAAACTATGACAACAGATGCATCGGACTATGCCTGGGGGGCACACATGGCAGGACGGTGCATTCAAGGCATATGGACTGCAGATCAAAGGAATCTGCACATCAATCAAAAAGAAATGCTAGCTGTACAAAATGCTCTGACAGCCTTCAAGGACCTCTTACATCCAGGACAGCTTATCATATGGACAGACAACACCACAGTAATGTGGTACATAAACAAGCAAGGGGGTGCACACTCCTACCCTCTATGCAGGCAAGCAATGACCTTGTGGAACACAGCACTGGCTTACCAAGTTCAATTACAAGCTCAATTCCTGCCAGGTAAAAAGAACACATTAGCAGACGACCTAAGCAGAAACATCATGGATCCCCATGAGTGGAAACTGGATCCACAAGTATTTGCAATGATAACTCAAAAATGGGGGCTCCCAGACATAGACCTGTTTGCCAGCCCCCAAAACTATCAACTAACAAAGTTTTGCACAAGGACTTTTCACCATCAAGCTTGGAAAGTGGACGCACTCTCATTCAGTTGGAAAATGCTGACAGTATATGCCTTTCCTCCATTACCCCTTCTCACAAAGGTGCTGCTGAAAGTCAGGATGGAGAGACCCCGAATGATACTCATTGCCCCAGACTGGCCACGCCAGCACTGGTATCCACTATTAAGGAATATGGCCCCAGGGCCCACCATGGATTCTACCACAAATTACCCATCTGCTCACACAGCAAGACAATCAGATTCTACACAGCCAGCTCAAAACCTTAATCTTGGCTGCATGGCAAATCACCTAAGCAACCAGCCAGCTCCTCTCTCACAAGCCGTTATGGATGTTATTCTGGAGGCCAGGAGGCCCAGCACCAGGAAAGCCTACTCAGACAAATGGAAAAGGTTTTGCGCCTGGAACCAAGCTAAAGGCCAACATACCCTTCAGCCTGACATACCTCAGATTCTGCAATATTTAACTGAGATGTTACACAAAGGGCTTTCTTTTTCATCTATTAAAATCCACGCCTCAGCTATTTCAGCTCACTACAACACGGATCCTCCCTCTTATTTTCACATCCATTCCTAAGACAGTTTCTCAGAGGGGCCAAAAACATTAGGCCTCCCAGGAGAGCACCAACACCTACTTGGGACCTCAACTTTGTTCTGGAAAAACTTACGCTACCTCCTTTTGAGCCAGCTTTCTCAGCTGACTTAAAGCTTATATCATGGAAGACTGCCCTGCTGCTAGCAATTACTTCAGCGAGAAGAGTTTCAGAGCTTCAGGCACTAATGGCAGTAGAGCGTTTCCTCATTTTTCATCAAGACAGAGTTTCTCTACGAACTAACCCCTCCTTTATGCCTAAGGTGGTAACCAGTGTGTCTCTAAATCAAACCATCCATTTACCCACCTTCTTTTCAAATCCACAGAACAAAGGAGAAAGACTCCTACATTTCTTGGGTATTCACAGGCAGCTACATTACTACTTGGATAAAACTAAGGTTTTCAGAAAATCTGACCAGTTTTTTGTATCCTATTCTACAGCATCACAAGGAAAGGCAATCTCAAAACAGACCATTTCCAAATGGATAGGACATTGCATACGTTTTTGCTACACCCACCATGGAAAACCAGTTCCTGATAGCATAAGGCCCCACTCTACCAGGGCAGCAGCTACATCTACAGCCTTCCTCAGGGGGGTGCCAACCAAGGATATTCTGGAAGCTGCAACTTGGAGTTCAGTACACACCTTCACCAAACATTACCACTTACCACTTTACTCTAAGACTAGAGCTGGCTTCGCCACTGCAGTTTTGCAGGGCCTTCTAGCCTCCTCTAACCCTGTGTGACTCCACCTCCCATCCTTAGCTTTGGGATTCTACCCAAGTGTGATGACTGCAGCAGGGTAGCACGATGAACATAGTACAGTTTTGTACCTACCATAAATGTAGATATTCGAGTGTATACCCTGCTGCAGTCCAGGTTACCCACCCTCCATCCCTTCTGACCTAACTAAGACCTTTCTATACCTTAAAATCTGTTACAACCTTTGTGGTGTATTTGCTTATAGCTGGAGGGATTTTTTGTTTATGCTACACTTTTTATTATTGGTATTATCTACTAACCACCATTTGGGGGGGCACCTGACATCTGGGGCAAGAAAAACTGAAGAAAATGGCATCGGATGCCTCTCATATACCCCTGGCGCACTGACGTCAGGGAAGAAGCGACAGCAACCGACGCCGGACCAAGACTTTGGAATACGGGCCAACTGCGGGACCGCCTTACAGCAGGATAACCCAAGTGTGATGACTGCAGCAGGGTATACACTCGAACATCTACATTTATGGTAGGTACAAAACTGTACTTTCTATACAGTGTCTTCAAAGGCACTTGTTTCTTCAAGTAGCTCCTTCTGCATTGTAAACAGAACTGTGCAGTTCAAGTTCAGTTAGCCATTAAAGGCTGAAGAATCACTCAGTCTCAACAAGCCAATATCGTAATGCCATTTTGTCCCCTCTGAAGAGACTTCCTTACATGAGTTCTAAACTTTTTATTGGATAACTGCATATCCAGAAGTTTAAAAAAAAAAAGTCTGTGAACATGAGCACATAATCGCTATTATGCAATCATCCATTCAGGACACTTGGCCACATTTGCAGTAATCACTTGGCTACCATTCCAGTAATTTCCAGAAAGTTCAAAATCCCACTGTATGTTGTTGTACATGCAACAGTGTGTCACCTTTCCTTTGTTTTGATCGTTGCTCTAATTCATCTTCTACTGCAGGTCTTCTTAAATTTTTTCCACTTGCGACCTAATTTTCGCAAGAGAAAATTTTATGTAATCCTGGATATATAACTATATAAAATAGGTATACAGATAATACATTTACTGATAATAAATCCAAAAGAAATATCGATGATTACAGATACTTGGATTTAATTTACAACTTTTATTTCAAATTGTAAAGCACAAACACTGAGACATTTGCTAAACAAAGCAGTACCGTCTCACAGTGAAAACAGACTTGGTGTTAAAACTTTTCTGCCTTTGAAACTCTCATTCACTGAAACAGCATTGAAAACCCACATTCGAAAAAATGCATCTGGCCAGTGGCAGATTGTTTACCTTTGGGGTGTTATCAAATCATAAGCCCTTGCACACATTTTTAGGACCATACAAAAGTTCTTTGATTCACCTTCCTGATTTATTTAACTTATGTTGTTTGTCTTTTTGGCTTTTCTCGATTAGGGGTCGCCACAGCGAAACTCCGGTCCGCTAATGATTGGCAGTTGATTTTTTTGAGTTGCCAGCCCGACACCCAACCTTCGGCGAAAGCATGCCCATTCACGCATGTCTTTCGGAGGCCACTCGACCGCAGGGAGGACATGCAGACTCCACACAGAAGACACTCCAGCCAAGAATCAAACAGGAGAACCTCTTGCTGTGAGGCAACAACGCTACCACTGTACCACCGCAGCTTTGATTTATTTAACTTATAATACATAATAATTAAGTTGTATCTCTTGTATAATACAGCACCACTTGTTTTAAGTTTATTGTTTTGAACATTTTTCCAGTAAGCAGTGAAACAAAACACATGACATAATGATAAAACTGCCCAATTCAGAACATTTCAACCATAAAAGGCCGCTCAGACGTCTGTAATTACACTCCACCAATATCGGTCAGTATGCACAATCTCTGCAGAAGTAGTCGTCTGAGTAATTCCACATTAAAGAGATCTGTAACAAATGAAAAGGTTGCTGCTAGCAAACAACTTTATATTTCAGTCTTTCATCTCCAAATTCAGTGCCTGCTGCCCTTAAAGAAAAATTGCCTATGTTACATTAAAAAAGGTAAGCTGGTAGTATTGCAGTAGGGATGGATGGCAAACTGATAAGTTCATAGTTAAGAAATCTCATCCAAAGGAGAACATACTCAGGACTGCAACACCCCCATCCCATTTGCATCTGGATTATAAGTTAATGCTCACATTAGTTGCCTCTGCTGTTTTGTTGATTCATGACAAGGTTCAGATTCAAGATAAATTAAAATAAAGTAAATTAAAGTAAAATTGAATCAAACAAAAGTTCTACTGTGACAGGTTGTTAACAGAGTTCTCTAATCAGCATGAAGGAGATAATGCCAAAAAGCAGAAATGTAATTTAGGACAACCAGAAGATGCACTTTCTAAGCAAGATCCACTTAAAGGAAAACTCCACCCTCTCATACAGTTTAACTCAATTGTTAGGTTTCTTTTCTCCCTACAGTATGGTTCCAGCATTGTGTAAGTACCCGAAAATGCTTGTACTTTTTAAAACTTTTATTTCCTTGCATTGGAGTGAAAGGAAGGGAAAGCCACCTACTTTTTTAAAACTTAACTTCTCACATACTTTGCAGACAAATTCCTCTCAACCTGCATGACATATCCTAGACCCAGTTAAATCTGTAGTTTACCCTGTCAGGTACTGCTGTCAGTCTTAGATGGGCAATTAATCCTGCTAATGTCAGGAACACAGCAACTGATATAAAAAAGAAAGCTGTGGAACTGTTTTCCACAGTTTTTATTGCTGGGGGAAGGAGAACTTAACACTCCCCTTTCATAGCAAAACAAAGCAGTTAGATCAATCGGGGGTTTAAAGGCAATTGTCAACTCGTCTGACAAAAGTTACATAAGCAGCAATACACTGCTAAGTTTTAAATGCTATTTATAATAGTTTATATGTTAAGATAACTTAAATGTAGTATCAAGTATTTCTGTGACATTTAGAGAAGAGTCAGAAAATATTTTTTTCTTGCAAAGTATCAATGCGTTTACCATTTTCAAGCCCCCTCCCCCAACACACACACAGGCCAGAGAGTCAGGTAACAACCCTATCAACTAGGTGCACTGATACTGTTCATAAAAAGGTCTTTTATGCTTTGTTCTGACAGACTTCCAGAAGGGGATGCATATCTGATACATGCAGATCCACTGTAAGAGATTCCCAATGACTTAGAGTGCAACCATAATGTACAGCTGAATTTAAATTAACATACATTTACTATTTGCCCTTGCATTAAAAATACTAAGAAAAGGAAATCAGAAGTACTTAACTGTGTTTAAATGCACACACACACACACACTCACATGCTTGTGTACACATGTAGTTATACATGTACACATATACAGAAACACACACTATTGTGTGTGTATATATATATATATATATATATATATATATATATATATATATATATATATATATATATACACACACACACAATGTACGTATGTGTGCGCGCGCAATATGTGTGCATACAATGAATTATTTATAATAAACAACATAGTATAGTTAAGCATTAAGTTTACAGTCCTACTACTTGTCACTTGTAAATGTACAGCAGGGATAATTTACTGCAGTGAGAGTTTTCACACCTCAGCATGATAATGTGGATGAGGGTTTGTCAAATCTTGTAGGACAACAAAAGACTCCTCTTACAAAAACCCGTTACTTTTCTACTTTCTTTTTCTGCAAGTAACTAACAGCTTTTTATAGCATAGAACATGCTCTGGCAGATACGTAAATGAGGCTCAGTCAGGTAAGCTTAGAAGCAACTCTGTTACAGAAGGTGTGTTTAGATGACAGTTCTTCACAGTCCTGCCAATCAGTCTTAATGACATGAGAAAACAGCATCACGTCCTTATGTCTAGCATCTGGAGCATTTCTCCCCGGGCCTCCGCTGAAAACGGGCTCTGTGGAACCTAGTCGGACTTTCCCGGTCAACAAATGATAAATAAAATAAAATAAAATAAATAAAGCTCGAGTCATATAAGGTGGACTTGAAATGTATTCTGGGAAGAAGGAATTAAAGCAAGAAAATAAGATCACGTTACCAAGGCAGGCCCCATCATCCACCATTTTCAGAGAAGCGTATTGAAATTGTAAAAGAAGCACTTGGAGTCATTTTGAGGCATTAAAGTAGCTCAACAACAAAGATACAATGAGAACAATGTTTTTGAGTTCTAAGCTGGAGTTTTCCTTAAAGTGCTTTTAGTTAATACATGAGCTGAAAGATTCCATAGAAGAAACTGAAAGCACTTAATAAAGATGAGACAGAGGGTATTTTAACAAAAAAGGTGTTGGCAGAAGGTGAGACTGACTTTTAATATGTTGAAAGAAAGTAATACTGATTTGTCATCTCTGTTTGTTCAGCATATTTGTCAGATTCTGAACTTACTGTTTCACTAACCATTAAATTTACTAGATTCGGAAAACAGAATTAACTTTAATCATCTATTTAAGTTCCTATGACTGAGACATACTTGGAAGTACTGAGTCTCTAAAATGTTTTCAAGAAAAAAAACATTAATTATGTATTAGTAGTATAAAATGTAGCTCATGTATATGTTTAAAATTTGTCTGTATTCTTCTAAAGGTATTAACATTTTCCTTTATAGTTTCATTGCGTAATGCTTTAAATGAAGCAGAGGACAGTAATGTAACATATGTACTGCAACTTTAAACTGTTCCAAGATGATGTTCATCGTGCATACAGCTGCAGTCATAACAGATGGGTTTTCCTGCCGTCAGGCGGGTCCTCGGTCAGCCGAAATCCAAAGTCTAGGTCCGACGTCGGTTGTCGTCGCTTCCTCCCTGACGTCAGTGCGACAGGGGTATAAAAGATCCAGCCGACGCCATTTTCTTCAGTCTTTCTTGCCGCATGGTGCCCAAAGCAGAAGCAGTTCGCAAGTGCCGGTCGGCCAGCTCCTGAGATTACGAATATTTTTTCTACCGAAGTCTTCTTGAAAGCTAAGTACCCCGTTGGGGAAACTTTTCTTGCCTCAGACCGATGTTAGACAAAATTAATAATTGCATTTCTTGTGGGAAGCAAATACCACATAAGGATTTCCATTCTCTCTGCATTCCTTGCCTAGGCCCAGACCACGACGTCTCGGCCTGTCGTTTTTGTGCTACATTCAACAGACGCACTATTAAGCGTCGGGCGGAGTTCACCCAACACTATTTTGGCAAAAAATTTTATTACATTATGTCGTCTGATGCTCAGACTCCAGTTTTGAGTAAAAGACGCAAAGATAAGGACCGACATTCGAGGTCCGTGACTTCCACCGACACGATGCCAAAGCTGACTACAGGTGGTCCGGTTCTCAGTGAGGTGCCTACGCAGCCCCTGACTACCGATGACACTTCATTGGCGGTGTCTTCTGTGCCCGAGGTCGCAGGCTCTTCGGCCCACACCCCGACTACAGATACCGAAGCCACTATTGGCGGTGAAACTCAGAGTTTAGATAGACCTGCCACCTCTCAAGGTGTCTTCAGGCCTTCCTCTTGTTTTTCCATCAAGGCTTTCACGAAGTCTAAATCAGCCATGCATACTAAAAGACAGGCTCCTCAGGGCCCTTCTCAAGGCTCCATGCCTAAAAAGCAGATGCTCAAAATGGCTGAGGATTTGATTACTCTTATTAGGGGTTCTCAACCCCCCCCCGGACAAAAGACCCAGAGTGGAGGAAGAATCCCCCTCCTCGGACCAGGCCTCCATTATTTCGGAACATTCTGAAGACCAGGAACATTCTTACTCCCCTTTTGAAGATTCTGATGCAGGGGAGTCCATTCCCTCTGTCTCCCCCCCTGAGGATTACTCTTTTGGGGAAACCTTACATACCTTGAGGGAACACTTCCACTGGGAAGGCCAAGAGCACTCAGACTCCAAGAAAAGGCTTAGGAATTTCCTCTTGCTCCCTCAGCACAGGCCTCTGGCTATACCTCCTGTCTTAGACATTCTAGATGACGTGTATTCGGAGGCCTGCCTTATTCCAGATTCTTTACCTCCAGCTCCAGTCAAGCCTGACAGGTATTACCGGGTACCTGACTCACACCAATTCCTATACAAGAGCCATGCGGCTGACCCAGAAACTATATCACAGGGTCCCAAGGGAATTAAGGCCTCCACTGCTAAAAATCCATTACCTTCAGAGAGAGATTCCAGAGCTTTAGAGAGGTGGGGAAAAAAGGTTTACACCTCGGCCACCTTAACCATGAGGGCATTAAACTGTCAGTTCCATATGTTAAAGTACCAACAATTTCTGTTACCACAGTTGAGAAACAAAATGTCACAACCTGAACAACCAGACTTGAAGGAATTGCAGGATTTGATACATAGTGCAGAACAAGTGGGTAAGCATACCTTGCAATGTGGTTTTGATGCTTTAGAGGCCTCATGTAGAGCTGCTGTTACAGGATCAGTCATACGTAGACATGCCTGGCTCAAAGAGCAAACCTTACCAGATCATGTCAAAGCTAAATTACTAGATGCTCCTCTGCAAAAAGATGTATTATTTGGTGTTAAAGCTGAGGAGGTATTAAAAAAAATGGAGGAAAAGGCAAAATCAATGCAAACAGTAAAAGATTTCCTACAGATACATCCTCCACGTTTCAGTAGAAATTGGCCTTCCAAAAATTGGTCCTTTCCAGCCACGGACAGATCCCAAAGAGGTAGATACAGGCGCCCGAGGGGCAGAGGGCAATCTCAGGGATCATTTAGAGGCAGACAATGGCAAGCACCCACACAAAGAGGTGGTGAGGATAGTTCACAGCCATTCAGAAAGCAGAACCAATGACTTTCCCCTTTGCATGCCAAGCAAGGCTCAAATGGCAGCACCTTTAGGTGGAAAACTGGAATTATTTTCGAAAAATTGGCATATTGTCACAAAAGACAAATGGATCCTGGACATTATAGACAGAGGCTACAGATTTCACTTTCACACCCTTCCATAAATGAGAGGCATGCCAAACCTGCCACACAATCAAAGGGGCAGAGGCACAAAAACAAATTTCAGATCTCATGGATATGAAAGCTATTCAAGAGGTACCTGTACAAGAACAGGGTCAAGGTTTTTATTCCAGACTATTCCTGGTACCAAGGAAGGGAAAAGATTGGAGACCTATTTTGGACCTATCCATCCTAAACACATTTTTACTCGTGCCAAAATTCAAGATGCTCACATTACAGCAGCTTCTTCCCATGCTGGGCAAGGAGTCTTGGCTGGTAACATTGGACCTCAGGGAGGCATACCTGCATGTCCCAATCAGACAAGATTGCAGAAGATACCTCAGATTTCTTGCAGGTTCAACCCATTATCAATTCTCTGCATTGCCCTTTGGCTTATCTACTGCGCCCAGAGTGTTCACGAAATGCCTGGCATCAGTAATCGCCTACTGCAGACTTCAAGGGATACAAATATACCCATATCTGGACGACTGCCTGATCCAAGCGGACAGCAAGCACATACTTATGAAACATCTGGCGTTTGTAATGTTGTTGAATTCTCTGGGATACACAGTCAACAAAAAGAAATCAAGGCTAATACCCTCTCAAACAATAATGTTCCTGGGTGCCAGCTTGGATACAAACACCCAGATGGCCTACCTCGCGCCAGAAAAACAAGGGCAACTAACTCAATACTTCAGAAAATTGGCAACTTTCACCAGGCTGACTGCAAGGAAAATCCTGCAGGCTCTGGGATTCATGGCATCTTGCATCCTACTGATCCCATGTGCAAAGCTGCATATGAGGAAACTTCAATGGTACCTAAAAAACCTATGGTCTCAACACAGCCACAGTTTGGAAACAATAAAATCCACTAATTCCATGTCTTCAAAAGGAATTTCTGGGGTGGGCTCAAGCATGCCAAAGAAACACAGGTCTCCCATTCTGCAGGCCTCAAGCAAATCAAATCATCACAACAGATGCCTCGGACTACGCCTGGGGGGCGCACATGACAGATCGGTGCATTCAGGGCAAATGGCCCCAAAAAGAAAAGCACCTACACATCAGTCAGAAGGAAATGCTAGCAGTAATAAATGCTATTATAGCTTTCAAAGACCTACTGTATCCAGGCCAGCTATTGATAAGGACGGACAACACCACAGTAATGTGGTACATAAACAAACAGGGAGGTATCCATTCATACCCCCTATGCAGGCAAGCCATGTCTCTTTGGAACATGGCTCTGGAATTACAAATCGAGCTTCAAGCACAGTACCTGCCAGGCAAGGAAAACACACTGGCAGACAACCTAAGCAGAAATATGACAGATCCACACGAATGGAAGTTGCATCCTCAAGTTTTCACAAAGATAACTCAAGCATGGGGAAGGCCAGACATAGATCTCTTTGCCTCCCACAGAAATCACCAATTGGCAGAATTCTGCTCAAGGACCTTTCATCCACAGGCCTGGAAAGTGGACGCACTCTCCTTCAGTTGGGCAACAATGACAGTTTATGCCTTTCCACCTCTCCCTCTGCTGCCCAAAGTTCTATAAAAAACCAGAGCAGACAGACCAAAGATGATTCTCATTGCTCCAGACTGGCCAAGACAACACTGTTACCCACTCCTGAACAGCTTGATGCATTCCCCACCATGGATCCTGCCACTAATGCCTCTTCTACTGACTCAGCACAACTTCAAAACTCTTCACAGCCAGCTGAAAACACTCAATCTAGCCGCATGGAAGATTCCTTAAATTGACAACAGGCCCTACTCTCCAAGGAGGTGCAGGATGTCATTTTGGAGGCCAGAAGACCTTCTACAAGAAAAGCCTACTCTGCAAAATGGAAACGGTTTTGTGCCTGGAATGAGAAAAAGGGTCAGAATCCTGGAATACTGAATTTACCCCAAATATTACAGTACCTAGCTGAGATGCTAAGCAATGGACTTTCATTCTCCTCCATCAAAATCCATGCCTCAGCCATTTCTGCAGTATACAACACTGATCCTCCTTTATTCTCTCATCCCCTCTTAAGACAGTTCCTCAGAGGGGCTAAGAATATAAAACCCCCAAGGAAACAACCAGTACCTGCTTGGGACCTCAATTTCATACTAGAAAAACTGACCTTGCCTCTTTTTGAGCCAGCTGCTTCAACAGAACTGCAATACTTGTCTTGGAAAACAGCCTTCCTCCTGGCAATCACTTCAGCTCGCAGGGTTTCGGAACTACAAGCCCTCATGGCTGTGCAGCCTTTCATCATTTTCCATCAGGACAGAGTTACCTTACGAACCAACCCGTCCTTTATGCCAAAGGTAGTATCCAGGGTAGCCTTGAATCAGGCTATCCACTTACCTACCTTTTACCCTAATCCTCAAAACAAAGGGGAAAGACTACTACATTCCTTGGACTTTCACAGACAGCTGTGTTATTATTTGGACAGAACAAAGCCTTTCAGAAAATCAGAGCAACTCTTTGTGTCCTATGCTGCAGGAGCTCAAGGGAAGCCTATTTCCAAACAGACAATCTCAAAGTGGATAGCCCACTGCATATGCTTTTGTTACTCTTTTCATGGTAAATTTGTACCTGCAGGCATCAGATCTCACTCCACAAGGGCCACAGCTACCTCTGCAGCTTTCCTCAGGGGGGTTCCTACCAAAGATATTTTGGAAGCAGCCACTTGGAGTTCCGTGCATACCTTCTCCAAGCACTATCACCTACCATTATACTCCAAATCTAGAGCAGGCTTTGCCACTGCAGTCTTGCAGGGCATCCTGGCTCCTCCTAGTTCCACCTAGTGCCTACCACCCCTTTTTTAGCTTTGGGATTCTACCCATCTGTTATGACTGCAGCTGTATGCACGATGAACATAGTACAGATGTCCTTCATGGATGCATCTGCAGTCATAACAACTGGGTTGTCCTGTCGTCAGGCAGCCCTTCAGTCGGCCGGATTCCAAAGTCGGGTCCGCTTCGGCTGATGTCGCACTTCACCCGACGTCATCTCTGTTGGTCTTCGGGTATAAAGGCATCAGCCGACGCCATTTTCCTCAGTCTTTCTTGCCGCATGGCGCCCGAAGCAGAAGCTGTTCGCAAGTGCCGGTCGGTCGGATCCAGAGATTACTTCTACAATACTACTTGAAGACTTCTAAAGCTAAGTACCCGTTGGGGACTCTTTCTTGCCTCAGCCGATGTCAGAAAAAGTTAATAATTGTTTAACCTGTGGGAAACAAATACCTCATAAGGATTTCCACTCTTACTGTCTGCCTTGTTTAGGCCCAGCCCACGACGTAGCAGCCTGTTCGGCCTGTGCTTCTTTCAACCGACACGCTTAGGCGCCGGTCGGAGTTTGCTGAACAGTTTTTCGGTTCTGATTTTGCGTATATTATGCCGCCGGATCCTCCGACTACCCAAACTGCTAAAAACGCAAAGATAAAGACCGACACTCATGGTCCGCGGTTTCGCCGAAACCATGGTTAAGCAAACCGCGAGTGTCTCGGTTTCGGCGGGGGGGGGGGAAGCTGATCAAAATACAGCAGAATCTATCACTACCACTGAGGCCCCTGCTACTTCTCTTGAATCGGCCTCAGAAATTTTATCCACTACGGTGGTTGCCACTGACTTATCAGACACCATTCCCTTGGATGTGTCTACCCCAGCACGTGGTGCTGCTAGGCCTCCAGCAGCCATGTCCATTAAGGCCTTTGCCAGGGCCAAAGCAGCCAAAACTACTAGAACAGTGCCTGCTAAACCCCTACAACACGGCCCTCTTCTAGTTCACAAATGCTTACCCTGGCAGAAGATTTAATTTCATTAATTAGGGATCTCAATCTCACCCAGACAGGGCCTCTCAGCCCCAGAGAAGAGACCTAGGGCAGAGCCCCGAGCCTGTGTCCTCTGATGATTCTGCTGATGAATCAGACATAACAGACCAGCCAGAGGCTCCTTTCTCCAATTTTGAAGACTCAGATGCTGAAGAATCCATTCCAGCTGCCTCCCCACCAGAAGAATTTTCCTTTGGGAAACCTTACATGCCATGCGAGAGCAGTTCCAATGGCAGCAGCAGGATTTCTCAGACTCCAGAAAAGACTTAGAACCTTTCTGCACCTTCCACAACACAGGCCCTTAGCTATACCTCCTGTGCTCTCTGTAGTGGATGATGCCTTCAATGATGTCTGCTCTGCACCAGATTCTTTACCTCCAGCCCCTGCCAAATCAGACAGATTTTACAGGGTACCAGACACTCATCACCACCTTTACAAGGCCCCACTTGCAGACCCCGAAACTATATCCCAGGGTCCCAAGGCAGTAGCCGACCACAGCTAAAAACCCTATTCCTTCTGAAAGGGAAGCCAGGTCTTTAGACAGATGGGGCAAAAGGTTTACACTTCAGCTACTCTCTCAGCTAGAGCTTTAAACTGTCAGTTTCACATGATACAATACCAAGAGTTTATGCTTGATCAGTTAACAAAAAGCTATCCTCTGATGAATCAATTGATAAGAAATATGTATTAGAAATGGTAAATAACATACAACAGGTTAGTAACCATTCCTTAAAATGTGGCTATGATGCACTGGAGGCTTCATTTAGATCAGCCATGACTGGCACAGTGATAAGAAGGCATGCATGGCTAAAGGAACAAGCTTTACCGGATCATGTTAAAGCCAAGTTATTAGATGCTCCTATGGATAAGACCAGCTTGTTTGGTACACCTGCCCA
This sequence comes from Protopterus annectens, assembly GCF_019279795.1. Classification (NCBI taxonomy): domain Eukaryota; kingdom Metazoa; phylum Chordata; order Ceratodontiformes; family Protopteridae; genus Protopterus; species Protopterus annectens. Next base: position 915,468,523 of record NC_056729.1, read on the forward strand.
GCAGGTAATGAAGAAAATGGAAGAAAAGGCAAAATCTGTTCAAACGGTTAAAGATTTCTTGCAGGTCCAACCCCCAAGGTTTAGCAGGAACTGGCCTGCCAAAAATTGGTCCTTTCCTGACTCCACAAGATCCCAAAGGAGCAGGAATAGACGTTCCAGAGACAGAAACCAATCCAGAGGAGGTGCCTACAGAGGACGACAGTGGCAAGGTAACAACAGAGGCACAGACACAACCACTGCCACTACAACAACACAGCCACAGTGACTTAACTCTAAAACCGCCTACCAGGGAACAAATAGCAGCTCCATTAGGCGGCAAATTAACCTTATTTTCAAAGAACTGGCACTATATCACAAAAGACAAGTGGATTTTACAAACCATAGATCAAGGTTACCGGTTCCACTTCCACACTTTACCAGTCAAAAGAGGAATGCCAAATCTACCTCCAAATCAAAAAACAGAGGCTCTACAACAGATAATGCAGTTAGCAAACATGAGAGCTGTGGAAAGAGTGCCAACAACAGAACAAGGAAAGGGATTCTACTCAAGACTATTCCTAGTTCCAAGAAAGGAAAAAGTTGGAGACCTATTCTCGACCTGTCCACCTTAAATACATACATCATTGTCCCAAAATTCAAAATGCTGACCCTACAGCAACTTCTTCCCATGCTGGGCAAGGAGTGTTGGCTGGTAACTCTAGATCTCAAGGAGGCATACCTGCACGCCCCATTCGACCAATCTGCAGAAGATACCTAAGATTTCTTGCAGGATCAGTGCATTATCAATTCTCAGCATTGCTCTTTGGCTTATCTACTGCCCAGAGTATTCACAAAATGCCTGGCATCAGTAATCGCCCACTGCAGACTACAGGAATTCAAATTTACCCATACCTGGACGACTGCCTGCTACAAGGGGACAACAAAAGCAAGTTGACAACAGATTTACAAAGGGTCATTTACTTGCTACAAGCACTGGGATACACAGTCAATTTACAAAAATCAAGGCTGATACCATCCCAGACAAGGACATTCTTGGGCGCAGAATTGGACACAGTAAAACAAATGGCTTTCCTAACTGCAGAAAACAAAGAGAACTCCCTCTTTACTTCTTGGCACTAACAAAACAGAACAAGTTAACAGCAAGAAAAGTACTGCAGGCCTTGGGCTTCATGGCATCATGCATAATCTTGGTCCCACTTGCCAGACTACATATGAGAAAACTACAGTGGTACCTAAAGAATTTATGGTCCCAACACAGGCACAGCCTAGAAACAGAAATTCCACTAATTCCATGCTTAAAACAGGAGTTCCTATGGTGGGCTCAAGCATGCCAGTCAAACCCAGGGCTACCCTTTCGCAGATGTCAAGCAAGCCAGACCATCACAACAGACGCTTCAGACCTAGGATGGGGGGCCCACATGCTGGACAAATGCGTGCAAGGATTGTGGACACAGGATCAACTTCACCTGCACATCAACCTAAAAGAAATGCTGGCAGTAAAACTGGCAATCCAAAACTTCAGACCATTTCTCAAAGAGGGCCAGTTGATAAGGACAGACAACACCACAGTCATGTGGTACATCAACAAACAGGGAGGCACTCATTCATACCCCTATGCAGAATGACTTTGGAGCTGTGGAACCTGGCACTCAGCTACAACATCCAGATACAGGCAATATTTGTACCGGAAAAGAAAATACTCTAGCAGACATACTAAGCAGAACCACATCGGATGCCCACGAATGGATGCTACATCCGGACATCTTCAAGACCATCTCAAAGAAATGGGGAATGCCTCAGATAGATCTTTTGCTTCCCTCTCAATCACCAGCTCAAAAGTTCTGCACAAGGACATTCCACCCACTAGCATGGAAAGTGGATTCGCTCTCCTTCAGCTGGAAAGGCCTAACAGCATATGCATTCCCACCTCTTCCCTTGATACACAAGGTATTACTAAAAATCAAGGAAGAACGTCCAAGGATAATCCTAATAGCTCCAAACTGGCCAAGACAACACTGGTACCCACTGCTCAGGAGCATGTCTCAGAACAATATGTGGCCAATACCCTGATGCCTTTGATGTTAACTCAGAACAACTACAGCATCATGCATCCAAACCTAAAACGTTGCAACTGACTGCATGGAACATCACATAGCAGCAGCTAATCCAGAACTTTCCCAAAGAGTTAAAGACATTATTCTTGAAGCCGCAGACTTTCAACAAGAAGGAACTATGCAGGAAAATGGAAAAGGTTTGTCATCTGGAGTACTGAAAGAGGAAAAGATGTGTCAAACATAGATATGCCTAACATTCTGGAGTATCTGGCAGAACTTCTACATTCAGGCCTGTCCTACTCCTCCATCAAGATACATGCATCAGCTATATCAGCAGAATACAGCTTTGATCCACCTGTTTTTCACACCCATTACTCAGACAGTTCCTCAGAGGAATCAAGAATGTAAAACCTCCAAGGAAACCACCATTACCAGCTTGGGACTTGAACTTTGTGCTAGAAAAGTTGACACTATCACCCTTTGAGCCAGCAGCAACAGCAGACCTACAGCATCTATCGTGGAAAACCGCCTTCCTACTGGCAATAACCTCAGCCAGGAGGGTTTCTGAACTCCAGGCCCTAATGGCAGTACAACCCTTCCTAATCTTCCATCAAGATAGAGTGTCCATGAGGACTAATCCTACATTTATGCCTAAGGTGGTATCCAGAGTGTCTTTAAACCAGGCAATCCACCTACCTACCTTCTTTCCCAACCCACAAAACAGAGGGGAAAGAATACTGCATACCTTGGATGTACATAGACAGCTACGCTACTACCTGGACAGAACAAAAAGTAGCAGAAAAACTGATCAGCTTTTTGTAGCCTATGCAACAGGAAGGGAAGGAAAAGCTATTTCCAAACAGACAATCTCCAAATGGATAGGAAATTGCATACGGTTCTGTTACTCCTTCCATGGAAAACCAATTCCACAGAACATAAGGCCTCATTCTACAAGGGCAACAGCCACTACCACAGCCTTTTTACGAGGAGTGGCAACCAAAGACATTACTGAGGCGGCTACTTGGACCTCCGTGCATACATTTGCCAAGCATTATAATTTGCCTCTATTCCAGATCCCGAGCAGGGTTTGCCACTGCTGTACTGCAAGGGATCCTAAACACACCATAATCTAGTCTCTTCCTCCTCCCCTAGTTGGCTATGGTATTCTACCCAGTTGTTATGACTGCAGATGCATCCATGAAGGACATAGTACAGTTTTGTACCTACCATAAATGTAGATGTCTGAACTGGATAGCATCTGCAGTCAGGATTACCCTCCCTCCTTCCCCTCTGTGGTACTCCTAGGGTGTTTACCCTCCTAATAGCTAGCTGGTGGGGGGGAGTCTTTTATGGTGTATTTGTTGTATATATGTACATACATGCTTATTTTTTGAGTTTACCACTATCTTTTTGAAAACATTGGCATTTATCCAAAATTTTTTTAGCCTACAAGAAGGCTACTGGCATCTGGGGCAAGAAACACTGAGGAAAATGGCGTCGGCTGATGCCTTTATACCCGAAGACCAACAGAGATGACGTCGGGTGAAGTGCGACATCAGCCGAAGCCGGACCCGGACTTTGGAATCCGGCCGACTGAAGGGCTGCCTGACGACAGGACAACCCAGTTGTTATGACTGCAGATGCTATCCAGTTCGGACATCTACATTTATGGTAGGTACAAAACTGTACTTTTTGTACCTACCATAAATGTAGATGTTCGAGTGCTAATACAGCTGCAGTCCAGGTTTCCCTCCCTCCTTCCCCTCTTGGGACAGGCCTAACGGCTAACACCTACTCATACAACCTGATTGGGGTATTCTTTTATGGTGTATTTGCTTGCAACTACTGTTTTTGGATTATATTGCATTGCATTATTACATAATTTTATGTATTGCCTTCCTTCTGGGGGCACCTGACATCTGGGGCAAGAAAACCTGAAGAAAATGGCGTCGGCTGGATCTTTTATACCCCTGTCGCACTGACGTCAGGGAGGAAGCGACGAAAATCGACGCCGGACCTAGACTTTGGAATTCGGCCGACGGAGGTCCTGCCTGACGGCAGGAAAACCCATCTGTTATGACTGCAGCTGTATTAGCACTCAAACATCTACATTTATGGTAGGTACAAAACTGTACTTTATTGCTTCTTTAGTCTGAACCCAGGATATGCAAGGTTATAATACATCTAGCAAAACTTTATCACATATGCTGTTAGTTTTCTGTCATGTTCCACCTCATTTTGAGGTTACTTTCTTTTCTTTATTTCCTTAAAAAGAGCAGCTGTTGCACTCCTAATATTCTAAGAAGATCACCATGATATGTCTAACAGTTTAGTTTCATAGAAACCTTTCCAGTCCTCCAGCATGTCAAGCCTACTCAGGTTTTATAATATTTTGCTGTAACAGTAATGTTAATACAGTAGATGTATGCATGACTACTTAGAAGATATTTATGGCCACCCCATACGTTTTTCTTCAGTAGATGTATGCATGACTACTTAGAAGATATTTATGGCCACCCCATACGTTTTTCTTTCACGCTGTTCAGCAATCATAGCTTATGCTAGACTTCTGAAGTGAAACATTTGATACATTTAGTGTCAGCTGAGAGTATAAACTCCTGTTCTTGCTTACAGGAAGGTGCAGCTGTGCGCACACACACACACACACACACACACACACACACACACACACACACACACACACACACACACACACCACCAGCCTGTCACTTGTGTGCTGTGGTCCGAACTCCACACTACAAATGTCTTCTGGAATTCAAATTCTGCACAGGCCGAAGACCAAGACGTAAACAATTGGTTTCACAGACTTAACAGGTGTTTGTGACCTGTTTTCATCTTCTGCGTCTGTGTGACCAGATGCAAAAGGTGTTCTTAAAAAAGAATGCCCTTAAAAAGACAAAAATGACTTTATTTTTTCCGGACAGTATGCTGTCCAGCAAAGGCAGTTTCCATGCCCAGAAACTGCCAAATTTTTTGTGACCCCAACATTCAATTACGCAACCCCATATGGGGTTGGGACCTATAATTTAAGAAGCCCTGTTCTAATGTAGCTGTTTCAAAGCAGTGATTATCTCTGTCAAACTCCTGTGCTGCAGATTCCTTTCTCACTGACTGAGGAAGCCCCTGTAGTTTGTCCATCACATTCCAAGTTGCACCCGTGTTGGAAAACACAGTAAGAACAGCTAGAAATGATGACTTCTATCTCAGCATATACTGTCTGCACTCTTGTATTGTATGATAACCTCCAAGTGCAGGTTTTCCATAAACCCTTATTTTTGTAGAGGTCACCACAGTTGCAGCAAAGCCCGTTCCTTCACTTACCAAGGCGCGAACTGAACCAGAATCACCCTTTGTCAACCCTTTCAGACACCAACAATGGCAGTCTATAAGATTTTTCATTTTCCACTGATCTCTTGGAAAGTCTACTCTTTTGCCTTATAATGTTTTTCTCAAACACTGAACAGTCATATCATTCTTTGTCATGTACTGTCTGACTAGAGAGTAAATTCCACTGCTTCACTTTGTTTCAGTGTAACAGACGTCTGTTCTATGTAAATTGTTTGGCCATTTAATTCCATTGATTTATTTTGCACATCAAGCACTTGTTTCTAAAATGTCATCATATTCCTTCTTTAGAAGCTCACTGTCATCCTTGCCAAATGACTGAAGCTTCTTAGTATAACAAATCAAAGGTTCAGACATAACTTTTATCTGCTGCCTGACTGCTTCCAGAGCATCTTTTGTGACCGCACTGTTTGATAGTTGCTTTCTACTCTACACTGGGGATGAATGTTGACAAGGTGGCCTTCGCACAGAATTATCTGCTTCTTAAAAAACAGCTTCTCCTCACTTTTCTCATTTCTGAAGCGATTTTCCCCCATAGAGGTAGTACTATAACACTTGTACTAGAATTTTATGGGAAAACACGCCATAAACTCTAAAGGTACACATCTCTTATTAAACTTAATAGAATGACAAAAACTGAGGGACTAACCTCTTAGTATCATAATAGAATATTAGGTTGTCAACCCACGGGGCCTTTTTAAGCCTGGCCAAGCTTCCCAATAAAATTTAATAGGTATTGGTTTCCTAGAGATTGTGGGGGTATATATACTTGGGCATGGGTGTACACGCATTTACAAGCTTACTCTCTCTAATAGAGACATAGGGGTAAGATTAGTGGTACGTACAGTTCCTCATCCAGTGATTCAAGTTTCAGTTGAGTAAGTGCAGAGATAAACACTGATGTTCTTCATCTCACATTGCTGCAGTCCTTACATATGGGTAGTCCGCTGTCCTCGGTCGGCCCGAATACCAAAGTATTAGGCTGACGTCGGTCAAGGCGCTTAAAACTGACATCAAGACGTCAGGGTACAAAAGCGCATGACCGACGTCATATCCTCAGTCTTTTTTGCCGCATGGTCTGATGCAGAAGCAGCGTTGCAAGTGCCGTTCGGCGTTCTGAAATTTTTCGAGTTCGGAGTTTCAGACCGAATCCAAGTTGGCTAAGTACCCCGTTGGGGAATATTTTGGTTTTTTCTTGCCTCAGTGTATTACCGGATGTCAGAAAAAGTGAATAATTGTATTTCTTGTGGGAAACAGATACCGCATAGGGATTATCATTCTTTGTGCATTCCTTGTTTGGGGCCTGAGCACGACGTGTGGTGTCGCTTTGTGCTAGGTTCAATAAGCGCACTATTAGCGAAGGTTAGATTGTGCTAGGCTGGTCTTCGGTGGCGGTGCAATTATAATATGCCGTCGGATTCTCCGGCCCGCTTCCAGAAGCGCAAAGACGAAGCGGTTAAACCCAGGCAAGATGAGTCGTCCGTTCGGACGCCGGTTCTTTAGAGGCTTCAGTGGAACCGGTGGTTCGATGGAGTCTTCTCTGGAGTCTCAGGGGGAGACTTTGATTTTGCAGGATGTGGCCTCTCAAGAGGCAGGTCAGGCTGAAGGGGCTTCTCAGGTTACTGTACTCCCTCCCTTCCCAGGGTGGTTAGGCCTCTCCTTCTGTTTCCAAGGCTTCTTCCAGAGGCAGGCCAGGTTTAGCTTCTGTTGGTGTCACTCCTAGTTCAGCAGGGTCTGTGCCTAAGAAGCACATGCTTAAAATGGCAGAAGATTTGATTACTCTGATTAGAGGTACTTTGCCCCTTCCTGATAAGAGGCCTAGGGTGGAGCCAGAGTTGGAAAGTTTTGAACAGACTTCGGATGTTTCAGAGTCTTCGGCTGAAGACTTGCAGGAGTACACTCCTTATTCTGATTCTGATGCAGAAGATTCCACTCCTTCTGCTTCTCCTCCAGAGGATTTTTCTTTTTCAGAGACACTTCATTCTATGAGGGAACATTTTAAGTGGGAAGGTCAGGACTTCTCTGATTCACGGAAAAGGCTTAGGGAATTTTTGTTTTTACCTCAACATAGGCCCTTAGCTATACCCCCTGTTCTGGATGTTGTGCAAGATGTATTTTCAGAGGCTTCACTTAATCCTGATTCTCTGCCTCCTGCGCCTGTTAAACCGGATAGGTATTACAGGGTGCCTGACGCTCATAAATATCTCTATAAGAGTCCTAGGGCGGACCCAGAAACTATTAGTCAGGGACCTTAGGGTGTCAGGGCCTCTGTTGTAAAAAATCCGGTTCCTCTAGATAAAGAGGCCAGAGCTTTGGATAGATGGGGAAAGAAGGTCTATACATCTTCTACCTTAGCAATGAGGGCTTTGAATTGCCAGTTTCATATGTTGAAATATCAAAATTTTCTTCTTTCTCAATTGAAATCTAAGGTGGATGCTCTGGCGGAAGGCATTGAGTGTAAAGAATTACAAGATTTGGTGCATGTCTCTGAACAGGTGGGTAAGCATTCTTTACAGTGTGGTTTTGATGCTTTGCAGGCCTCTTCTAGGGTGGCTGCCACTGGTTCAGTTCTTCGCAGGCACGCCTGGCTTAAGGATCAGAATTTATCTGACCATGTTAAGACAAGGATTTTGGATGCTCCTTTGCAGTCTGAAGTGTTGTTTGGTCCACCTGTGGAGTCAGTCTTGAAGAAAATGGAAGACAAGGCTAAGTCTATGCAGACTGTTAAAGATTTTTTGCAAGTTCAGCCTCCAAAGTTTAGTAGGAATTGGCCTGCTAAGGGGTGGACGTATCCTCCTTATGATTCTCAGTCTAGGGGTAGATCTAGACGTGGTAGGGATAGAGCTCAGAGTTCCTTCAGACCTAGAACAGGGAGTTCACCTGCACAATCTTCGAGTGAGGGCAGGGGCCAGTCCTTTCGTAAACAGGCCCAATGACCTTCTTTTTCAGCTGCCAGATCCTTCTTGCCTGGCAGCACCTTTGGGAGGACGGTTGGCACTCTTCAAGGAAAATTGGATTTTAATTACCCAGGACAAATGGGTATTGGATATCATACACCAAGGCTACAAGTTTTATTTCCATACCTTGCCTCCTTTCAAAGGCATGCCAGACGTTCCTCCTCAGCAAAGACTAGAGGCTCACAAACAGATTTCTCTACTACTTCAAATAGGAGCTATACAACCGGTCCCTCTGCCAGAAGTGGGCCTAGGATTTTATTCTCGCCTGTTTCTAGTACCAAAGAAAGGGAACACGTGGAGACCAATTTTGGATTTATCTATCCTCAACACATATCTGGACATTCCCAAGTTCAAAATGTTGACGTTACAACAGCTTTTACCTCTGCTGGGCAAAGATCACTGGATGGTGACTCTGGATCTCAAGGAGACTTACCTTCATGTTCCTATCAGGCCCTGTTGCAGGAAGTATCTGCGTTTTCGGGCTGGGACTTTTCATTATCAGTTCTCTGCATTGCCCTTTGGCTTATCTACTGCGCCCAGAGTGTTCACGAAGGTTCTGGCTCCAGTGGTAGCTTTCTTCAGGCTAAGAGGAATACAAATCTATCCTTATTTGGACGATTGCCTGATTCTGGCTCAAGGAAAGGACGAACTTCTTCATCATTTACAATATGTGATGGCAGTGTTAAGATGCCTAGGGTATTCTGTGAACGAAATAAAGTCCAGTCTAGTACCCTCTCAGGACATGTGCTTTCTGGGTGTGAGACTGAATACAGCATCCCAGATGGCCTTTTTGACCCCGGACAAACAAAATAATCTTTCTCTTTACTTCCACCAATTGTCTCGTCAGTCCAGGCTGACTGCAAGGACAGTCCTTCAAGCCTTGGGGTTCATGGCATCTTGTATTCTGGTACTTCCCAATGCCAAACTGCATATGAGGAAGCTACAATGGTATCTCAAAATGTATGGACGCAACACTGCCAAGATATGGACACTGTCATTCAGATAATACCTTGCATTCAAAAGGAATTTTTGTGGTGGGCTCAGGAATGTCACCTAAACAAGGGACTCTCTGTGACCCGACCAGAGGCGAGTCAGATTCTAACGACAGATGCCTCAGACAAAGCTTGGGGAGCTCATCTAAATGGAAAATGGGTACAAGACACGTGGCCTGCCAGACTTCAACATTTACATATCAACTTGAAGGAGATGTTAGCAGTCCAATTTGCATTGATAGCTTTCAAGGATTTACTTCTTCCAGGGCAGGTGTTGATTCAAACAGACAACACAACTGTCATGTGGTACATCAACAAGCAAGGGGGGACACATTCATATCCTCTATACAGACGAGCAATGATTTTGTGGGAGACTGCTCTCAGTTTACAGCTAAATCTTCAGGCAAGGTTTCTGCCAGGAGCACAGAACTCCTTAGCAGATGTGTTGAGCAGACAAATTATGGATCCCCACGAGTGGAAATTGGATCCTCATGTATTTCAAAAATTGACAGTGTTTTGGGGAACTCCAGACATAGATCTGTTCGCTTCTCCACTAAATTACCAGCTGCCAAAGTTTTGCACAAAAAGGTTTCATCCCACAGCTTGGAAAGTGGATGCTCTCTCATTCAATTGGAGCAATCTTCACGTGTATGCCTTTCCACCACTGCCTCTCCTCCCAAAGGTACTCCTGAAGGTCAGACAGGACAAGCCAACCATGATTTTAATAGCTCCGGATTGGCCTCGACAGCACTGGTACCCATTACTGAGAAGTCTGGTACGAGAGCCTCCATGGCCTTTGCCTTCGATTCCACACCTGCTGTCTCAGGAGAGCAGTCATTTACTCAATGTCAAACTTCACTCTCTACATCTAACAGCCTGGCATATTCTGTTTTAAACCCTGGAGGGTCTCAGCTTCCACAACAAGTTTTGAATGTTATTTTGGAGGCCAGAAGGCCTAGTACAAGGAAAGTTTACGCAGATAAATGGAGGAGATTTTTAATTTGGAGTACAGCTAAGGACTTTGATGTTTCTAAACCTAATTTAAGTGTTGCTCTTCAATACCTTACTGAGTTATTGGACAAAGGTTTGTCCTTCTCCTCTATAAAGGTTCATGCTGCAGCAATTTCTGCTCACTATGACTGTGACCCACCATTATTTTCTCATCCTTTGTTTAAGCAATTCCTTAGAGGGGCAAAGAATATAAGACCCCCACGTAGAGCTCCTACTCCTGCTTGGGATCTCAATTTTGTGTTGGAGAAACTCACTCTACAACCTTTTGAGCCTGCAGCTACTGCCGAGTTGAAATATTTATCATGGAAGACTGCTTTTTTGTTGGCCATTACCTCTGTGAGAAGGGTTTCTGAATTACAGGCCCTTATGGCGGTTGAGCCTTTCTTAATTTTCCACAAGGATAGGGTGTCTTTGCGTACTAACCCTTCCTTTATGCCTAAAGTGGTTTCTAGTGTGGCTTTAAACCAAACTATTCATTTGCCTACTTTTTATGCAAACCCCAAAATAAAGGGAGAAGATTTTGCACACTTTGGATATACACAGACAGTTGCGATATTATTTGAGCAGAACTAACGGGTTCAGGCAGTCTCAGCAGTTGTTTGTTTCATTTGCTTTGGGTTCTCAGGGCAAACCTGTTTCAAAACAAACTATTTCTAAGTGGATTGGTTTTGTATTGCTTTCTGTTATTCCCATCATGGTAAGGAGATTCCAGCTGGGATTAGGCCTCATTCCACTAGGGCTACTGCCACTTCTACAGCTTTTTAAGGGGTGGCTACTAAAGATATTTTGGAGGCAGCTACTTGGAGTTCAGTGCATACTTTCTCTAAGCATTACCACCTTCCACTTTATTCTAAATCTAGGGCTGGATTTGCCACTGCAGTTTTACAGGGCATTTTGGCAGCTCCTAATGCTTTATAGTTTTGCCATCCTCCCTTACCTCTGCTTTGGGATTCTACCCATATGTAAGGACTGCAGCAATGTGAGATGAAGAACATAGTACAGTTTTGTACCTACCATAAATGTAGATATTCGAAGATCCACATTGCTGCAGTCCAATTTACCCTCCCTCCTTCCCCTCTGTAGTTAGGGGTGGTTGTGTGGTTTGGGTTGTAAATTTTGTAAATATGGTTAGTGCAGGGGTGGTTGGTGATTCTTTGCTGTTTTTTGGCTTTGGACTTTCTTTTTAGGGCCTTCTGACATCTGGGGCAAGAAAAGACTCAGGATATGACGTCGGTCATGCGCTTTTGTACCCTGACGTCTTGATGTCAGTTTTAAGCGCCTTGACCGACGTCAGCCTAATACTTTGGTATTCGGGCCGACCGAGGACAGCGGACTACCCATATGTAAGGACTGCAGCAATGTGGATCTTCGAACATCTACATTTATGGTAGGTACAAAACTGTACTTTTCACATGGATGAGAATCCTTTTCCAAAGAGGGCCTTTGATACACGTACCTGTCCCTCCAGCATGTGCTGTGGGTGTTCCTGATGCTTTTTGTTTTAAGTATGTGCAGCAGGTCCATTAGGGTGGATCAGAGGATGCTTTGTAGGCCAGGCATAGGTCACCTGTCAGCAGCCTGCAGGAGACTGACTATAAGGACAAGTTTTTGAGAAAGTCTGTGTAGGCCTTGTTTTTGATATTGTTTTCTTTTTTTGTGAGGAATCTCTGACGGCACTCGAGTTGTTGCATATCCCTAGTCAGGTGCATATGGACAGGGGCATAGTACTCAGTGATTGGTCTTGTCATCACAAATACCTGGCTGCAGAGTCTACTCTTAGGGATGTTTGTCAGTGTAGTAGTTTGCTGTGGTGGGTGTCCAGCAGAAAGATGCTGTGATACACTTTTTGGCATTGAGTTATTAGACCATGACTCTAGTCACCAGTTATTAGTTTGTGTCAAACCTTCTTGGAGGATATATGTGTCTTGGGGGGAATATTCTTATATATTGGTAAATCTGTCTGTAGACTATTACATGCCCAGCCAATAAACAGACCGTGACCAAGAGTGAGAATCAAACCTTATGTTTTGTGTATGTGAGGTAAACCACTTAACTGTTATGCACCCCTCCAACCCCTTCTCGTGCTGTTGTTTTCTTGTTCTTCTGAGTTTGGTTATCAAGGGTTTAATGATTTTTTTAGATGAGATCAGCTTTTTTGCTTCTTTAATCAGAAAGATAGCAAAAAAAAATTTCCTGAGCTTTTGACATGGAAGACACTAAAATGTGCTGTGGAAAGGAATTTGAGGTGCAAATTGATTAGGCTTCTGGACCGTCACACAAATGCTGTAATCTTGTGAAACTAGTAAATGTCCACTTTAATGTGCAAGAGTCTTAACTGCAGGCTTAGTGAAACAAATGAAAGAACTACTACATGCTGTACTTTCCACGTTTCCATTTAAAAAAAATATTAGCGATCAGCCTGTCATCTGAGAGAAGCTAGTTATCTGCTAGGTTACTGCCTCAGTTTGTTGGTGAAAGAGTAGTAAGCATTCTGAACTCATTTACGTTTTTATAAACCTTGTATAATGTTTTAAAAATCCCCATCAGGTGTCTCAGAACTATTTCAGAGCTGAGCTTTGTTGTTGGCAGCTAAGAACTAAACTCTCATTTTTTTTTTCATTAAAATAGCTCCTGATGATTGATTGAACAGTCATTTTGAATTTCTGAGAACCTTTATATTTTGGTAAATCTGTGCTTTCCATGGCAGGCCGAGTAATTCTAAGCTAAAAGCTTTTGGTATATGAGAGGTCAATGTTTTCTGGAAGATACAAACTTAAGAGTCATATTTATACCAAAGCAGTGCTTGTAGATTGAATGCCACCTTGAGTAAAACTGTTTTTGTTTGCTTTGAAATTGCAGTACATTTAAGGATTATTACAGCAAGGTAAAATAAAAGCCAGAAATCATTCATTTCTTTTGAGCTTTTTAGCTATTAAAAATTTAGTGAGTGCCCTGAAGTAGTTGATCTGAAAAAGAGTGATGGTGTATTTTGAATATGAACTGATGGTAATTTTTCTTCTACTTCTTTCGGCTTTTCCCAGTTAGGGGTCACTACAGCAGATCACCTGTCCGCTCATTGAAAAGACGTCATGTGTATGTGTTGTAGGAGAGAGTGCTACCATAAGTTAACTTATTTGTGCCCCCTCCCTTTACCCTTTGCATACATTTCTTAAGATCTTAAGGAAAGTACGTTTCCACAAGCCTAACATTTTTTAACATTTTCAGGCATTTAGGGAAATGGATCATATTTTGTAGACTTCATTTAAAGAATCAAATTATCCCACTCACTCACTTGGATCAACTTGATTTGTTTGCCCCTATAGCAGTAAACATGAATGTGCTGTAACTCAAGAGCAACATTGCTAAGATTTTTTTTCTAAGTCTTTTTAATTGTCTCACCTGCTGCCTGCCTGATATCAGCACTTACACAATCTGCTGGCCCCTTAATTCCCAAGTGGGGTGTAAGAGCTGATCCTGGAAGACCATCTAAGCATCCGTCATGGGGGCGCTTAGACCCCAAATCACTTTTAGTGGATGACATGAGTAACCACTGCAGAAACATATGGTGCTCCCCATCTATGTACCAAGCCCACATCCCCAGTTCTGGCCTTTTCAGTGTCTTATAAGCATTTGCTTGCTTGGTGGCAGTTGAATGCTTGCTCCCATTCCTTCCCTGCCTGACCTGTCCCTGAACCACTAATCTGAATCTGGTTGTCCGTCTCATACTTTGGGTTTTATCCTTTGTGTCATAGAGCTGGGTATACATTTATAACATTTTTGAGGTTCTCAGAAATAAATTCCCTATTATAATTTTTTAGAAGTTACATTTCTGAGTTGTTATTCATGTTTATGTATCAAAATGCCTTTATTCTCTGTGCTTCTTCTACAGTACAATTTTTTTATCTTGATGCTCACACACACACACACACACACACACACACACACACACACACACACACACACACACATTATTGATGTCCTTCATGGATGCATCTGCAGTCATAACAACTGGGTTGTCCTGTCGTCAGGCAGCCCTTCAGTCGGCCGGATTCCAAAGTCCGGGTCCGGCTTCGGCTGATGTCGCACTTCACCCGACGTCATCTCTGTTGGTCTTCGGGTATAAAAGCATCAGCCGACGCCCTTTTCCCCAGTCTTTCTTGCCGCGTGGCGCCCGAAGCAGAAGCTGTTCGCAAGTGCCGGTCGGTCGGATCCAGAGATTATTTCTACCGAATACTACTCAAGACTTCTAAAGCTAAGTACCCCGTTGGGGACTCTTTCTTGCCTCAGCCGATGTCAGAAAAAGTTAATAATTATTTAACCTGTGGGAAACAAATACCTCATAAAGATTTCCACTCTTATTGTCTGCCTTGTTTAGGCCCAGCCCACGACGTAGCAGCCTGTTCGCCTGTGCTTCTTCCAACCGACGAACGCTTAGGCGCCGGACGGAGTTTGCAGAACAGTTTTTCGGTTCTGATTTTGCGTACATTATGCCGCCGGATCCTCCGACTACCCAATCTGCCAAAACGCAAAGATAAAGACCAACACTGCGGTCCGCGGTTTCGCCGAAACCATGGTTAAGCAAATCATGAGTGTCTCGGTTTCGCCGAAACCGAGAAAACTGATCAAAGTACAGCTGAACCTATCTCTACAACTGAGGCCCCTGCTACCACTCTTGAATCGGCCTCAGAAATTTTATCCACTACGGTGGTTGCCACTGACTTATCAGACACCATTCCCTTGGATGTCTCTACCCCAGCACGTGGTGCTGCTAGGCCTCCAGCAACCATGTCCATTAAGGCCTTCGCCAGGGCTAAAGCAGCCAAGACTACTAAGACAGTGCCTGTTAAACCCCCACAACCAGGCCCTCTTCTAGTTCTCAAATGCTTACTTTGGCAGAAGATTTAATTTCATTAATTAGAGGATCTCAATCTCACCCAGACAGGGCCTCTCAGCCCCCAGAGAAGAGACCTAGGGCAGAGCCCCCTGAGCCAGTGTCCTCTGATGATTCTGCTGACGAATCAGACATAACTGACCAGCCAGAGGCTCCTTTCTCCAATTTTGAAGATTCTGATGCTGAAGAATCCATTCCAGCTGCTTCCCACCAGAAGAATTCTCCTTTGGGGAAACCTTACATGCCATGCAGAGCAGTTCCAATGGCAGCAACAGGATTTTTCAGACTCCAGAAAAAGACTTAGGACCTTTCTGCACCTCCCACAGCACAGGCCCTTAGCTATACCTCCTGTTCTCTCTGTGGTGGATGATGCTTTCAATGATGTCTGCTCCGCTCCAGATTCTTTACCCCAGCCCCTGCCAAACCAGACAGATTTTACAGGGTGCCAGATACTCATCACCACCTTTACAAGGCCCCACTTGCAGACCCCAGAACTATATCCCTGGGTCCCAAGGCAGTAGCCGCGACCATAGCTAAAACCCTATTCCTTCTGAAAGGGAAGCAAGGTCATTAGACAGATGGGGTAAAAGGTCTACACTTCAGCTACTCTCTCAGCCAGAGCTTTAAACTGTCAGTTTCACATGATACAATACCAAGAGTTTATGCTTGATCAGTTAACTAAAAACTAACCACTGATGAATCTCTTGATAAGAAATATGTATTAGAAATGGTAAATAACATACAACAGGTTAGCAACCATTCCTTAAAATGTGGCTATGATGCACTGGAGGCTTCATTTAGATCAGCCATGACTGGCACAGTGATAAGAAGGCATGCATGGCTAAAGGAGCAAGCTTTACCGGATCATGTTAAAGCTAAGTTGCTAGATGCTCCTATGGATAAGACAAGTTTGTTTGGTACACCTGCCCAGCAGGTTATGAAGAAAATGGAAGAAAAGGCAAAATCTGTTCAAACGGTTAAAGATTTCTTGCAGGTTCAACCCCCAAGGTTTAGCAGGAACTGGCCTGCCAAAAATTGGTCCTTTCCTGACTCCACAAAATTTCAAAGGGGCAGGAATAGACGCTCCAGAGGCAGAAACCAATCCAGAGGAGGTGCCTACAGAGGACGACAGTGGCAAGGTAACAACAGAGGCACAGACACAACCACTGCCACTACATCAGCACAACCACAGTGACTTAACCCTAAATCCGCCTACCAGGGAACAAATAGCAGCTCCTCTAGGCGGAAAGTTAACCTTATTTTCAAAGAATTGGCACTACATAACAAAAGACAAGTGGATTTTACAAACCATAGATCAAGGTTACCGGTTTCACTTCCACACTTTACCAGTCAAAAGAGGAATGCCAAATCTACCTCCAAATCAAAAAACAGAGGCACTACAACAGATAATGGAGTTAGCAAACATGAGAGCTGTGGAAAGAGTGCCAACAGCAGAGCAAGGAAAGGGTTCTACTCCAGACTATTCCTAGTTCCAAGAAAGGAAAAAGTTGGAGACCAATTCTCGACCTGTCCACCTTAAATACATACATCATTGTCCCAAAATTCAAAATGCTGACCCTACAGCAACTTCTTCCCATGCTGGGCAAGGAGTCTTGGCTGGTAACTCTAGATCTCAAGGAGGCATACCTGCACGTCCCCATTCGACCAATCTGCAGAAGATACCTCAGATTTCTTGCAGGATCAGAGCACTATCAATTCTCAGCATTGCCCTTTGGCTTATCTACTGCCCAGAGTATTCACAAAATGCCTGGCATCAGTAATCGCCCATTGCAGACTACAGGGAATTCAAATTTACCCATACCTGGACGACTGCCTGCTACAAGGGGACAACATAAGCAAGCTGACAACAGATTTACAAAGGGTCATTTACTTGCTACAAGCACTGGGATACACAGTCAATTTACAAAAGTCAAGGCTGATACCATCCCAAACAAGGACATTCTTGGCTGAATTGGACACTGTAAAACAAATGGCATTCCTGACTACAGAAAAACAAAAGAACTCCTCTTTACTTCTTGGCACTAACAAAACTGAACAAGTTAACAGCAAGAAAAGTACTGCAGGCCTTGGGCTTCATGGCATCATGCATAATCTTGGTCCCATTTGCCAGACTACATATGAGAAAACTACAGTGGTACCTAAAGAATTTATGGTCCCAACACAGACACAGCCTAGAAACAGAAATCCCACTAATTCCATGCTTAAAGCAGGAGTTCCTATGGTGGGCTCAGGCATGTCAGTCAAACCCAGGCCTACCCTTTCGCAGATGTCAAGCAAGCCAGACCATCACAACAGACGCTTCAGACCTAGGATGGGGGGCCCACATGCTGGACAAAGGCGTGCAAGGATTGTGGACACAGGATCAACTTCACCTGCACATCAATCTAAAAGAAATGCTGGCAGTAAAGCTGGCAATCCAAAAGTTCAAACCATTTCTCCAAGAGGGCCAGTTGATGATAAGGACAGACAACACCACAGTCATGTGGTACATCAACAAACAGGGAGGCACTCATTCATACCCCCTATGCAGAATGACTTTGGAGCTGTGGACCCTGGCACTCAGCTACAACATCCAGTTACAGGCAATATTTGTACCGGGAAAAGAAAATACTCTAGCAGACATATTAAGCAGAACCACATCGGATGCCCACGAATGGAAGCTGCACCTGGACATCTTCAAGACCATCTCAAAGAAATGGGGAATGCCTCAGATAGATCTATTCGCATCACCTCTCAATCACCAGCTCAAAAGTTCTGCACAAGGACATTCCACCCACTAGCATGGAAAGTGGATTCGCCTCCTTCAGCTGGAAAGGCCTAACAGCATATGCATTCCCACCTCTTCCCTTGATACACAAAGTACTACTAAAAATCAAGGAAGAATGTCCAAGGATAATCCTGATAGCTCCAAACTGGCCAAGACAACACTGGTACCCACTGCTGAGGAGCATGTCTCGGAACAATATGTGGCCAATACCCCTGATGCCTTTGATGTTAACTCAGAACAACTACAGCACCATACATCCAAACCTAAAAACGTTGCAACTGACTGCATGGAACATCACATAGCAGCAGCTAATCCAGAACTTTCCCAAAGAGTTAAAGACATTATTCTTGAAGCACGCAGACCTTCAACAAGAAGAAACTATGCTGGAAAATGGAAAAGGTTTGTCATTTGGAGTACGGAAAGTGGAAAAGATGTGTCAAACATAGATATGCCTAACATTCTGGAGTATCTGGCCGAACTTCTTCATTCAGGCCTGTCCTACTCCTCCATCAAGATACATGCATCAGCTATTTCAGCAGAATACAGCTTTGATCCACCTGTTTTTCGCACCCTTTGCTCAGGCAGTTCCTCAGAGGAATCAAGAATGTAAAACCTCCAAGGAAACCACCATTACCAGCTTGGGACTTAAACTTTGTGCTAGAAAAGTTGACACTATCACCCTTTGAACCAGCAGCAACAGCAGACCTACAACACCTGTCATGGAAAACTGCTTTCCTACTGGCAATTACTTCAGCAAGGAGGGTTTCAGAACTACAGGCCTTAATGGCAGTGCAACCCTTCCTAATCTTCCACCAAGATAGAGTGTCCATGAGGACTAATCCTACATTTATGCCTAAGGTGGTATCCAGAGTGTCTTTAAACCAGGCAATCCACCTACCTACCTTCTTTCCCAACCCACAAAACAGAGGGAAAGAATACTGCATACCTTGGATGTACATAGACAGCTACGCTACTACTTGGACAGAACAAAAAGTAGCAGAAAGACTGACCAACTTTTTGTAGCCTATGCAACAGGAAGGGAAGGAAAAGCTATTTCCAAATAGACAATCTCCAAATGGATAGGAAATTGCATACGATTCTGTTACTCCTTCCATGGAAAACCAATTCCACAGAACATAAGACCTCATTCTACAAGGGCAACAGCCACTACCACAGCCTTCTTACGAGGAGTGGCAACCAAAGACATTATTGAGGCGGCTACTTGGACCTCCGTGCATACATTTGCCAAGCATTATAATTTGCCTCTATATTCCAGATCCCGAGCAGGGTTTGCCACTGCTGTACTGCAAGGGATCCTAAACACACCATAATCTACTTTTATCCTCCTCCCCTAGTTGGCTATGGTATTCTACCCAGTTGTTATGACTGCAGATGCATCCATGAAGGACATAGTACAGTTTTGTACCTACCATAAATGTATATGTCCGAACTGGATAGCATCTGCAGTCAGGATTACCCTCCCTCCTTCCCCTCTGTGGTACTCCTAGGGTGTTTACCCTCCTAATAGCTAGCTGGTGGGGGGGAGTCTTTTATGGTGTATTTGTTTGTATATATGTACATACATGTTTATTTTTGTGTTTACCTCTATCTTTTTGGAAACATTGGCATCTATCCAAATTTTAGCCTTCAAGAGGGCTACTGGCATCTGGGGCAAGAAACACTGAGGAAAATGGCGTCGGCTGATGCTTTTATACCCGAAGACCAACAGAGATGACGTCGGGTGAAGTGCGACATCAGCCGAAGCCAGACCCGGACTTTGGAATCCGGCCGACTGAAGGGCTGCCTGACGACAGGACAACCCAGTTGTTATGACTGCAGATGCTATCCAGTTCGGACATCTACATTTATGGTAGGTACAAAACTGTACTTTTTGCTTACTTGTCCGAAAACTTTCCATGCGTTTACAAATGTGCCTTTTTTCCCCCAGTATTTTTTGGTTACATATCTTCAGTTGTGGGAGGGAAGGCTAGAAGAAAAGTTTGAACAGCTAGCTTTACTATGGTACTACCTTTCTTTCTGACCTTCAAAAATGTGCATTTCAAAGTTTTTTAACTTTATCATTAGCTTTAGGAATTTCTTTTCTTTTTTTTTTCTCAAAAATGTTTTATTTTTCAAATACAGTTGAATACATTCCATAGTATTTGTATATAACATCTTAAATAACTATGTACACTATTTACATCAGCCTGACACCATTAACAAAGCTCAATATATACAATTACTTTATAGGTATAACAATCCAGTTATCCGAGTGTATCTGCTCAGTTATTGTAAAGTATCAGTTAATGATGAGACTTTTTTCCATGGATTGTTAATAAATGGCTTAGGATGAATCCTTAATTCTTTCATTTTAATTTCCAACAATGCTGTGGACTTCAGCATGGGCGCTGGAACCATAGAGCAAGGGAGGAGGGGAGCCCCCCCCCCACACTTTTGCAGATCATCCATACCTCCCAACTGTCCCAAATTATTTCTTTATTTTTGAATTAATTTCATTTTTCACACTTTAGCTGACATCATCACGAACGCGATGATGTCAGCTCGTCAAGGCTACCAGCCGGTCAGAGTTTGAGCTTGCGGCGCACGTATTTCTGGCTGGTTTTAAATGCTTGCGAGCAGGAAAGGACGGTTTTATTTAGCTGCTGCTGTTTATGTACTCGCAATAAAGGATTTATTTTCAGAAGCTGCTGCTTATTTACTCGGAGGACTGAGTCTGGACTGGACGTGTATTATTTTCAGAGTGAGTAAGCTGCTGGGTGAACACAGACATTTCTGTGTGTGTGTGTGTGTGTGTGTGTGTGTGTGTGTGTGTGTGTGTGTGTGTGTGTGAATGCCCCAACAGAATACACTGGTGGCTAGAGGTACTCGGACTCAAACCCTGTACCTTGGGTATAGGTAAAAAGAGCCTAAAGTCCATAGCCACCATCACTTGTGAATTTATGCCTCACATTTTTGTTCTGTTCCTCTTGTTTTCATGAGTGGTAAAACAAAACCTTTTATTCTAGCAATTTTCTAAGGTTGGAAAATCAGTATTTGAAATGTGTCCCTATTTTGGGGCTGTATTCCCCCATTATTGGCTTTGTTCTGTATTTTTCTGCTAAGAGGTTGAGAGCTATGGTGAGAAGTGAGAACTGAATTCACTAAATGATAGGATAGCCATTTAAGTTTGTCTTCCTGTCTTTCAAGAAACTGCTGGTTTAGCTTAGTGGTATGTTGCTCTGACTGTAGTGCACAGGGTTCTGGGTTCAAGATTTGGCAGTGAAATGCATGCATGGTGGGTAACGCAACATTTTATGCAAGCAACTTTCCAAAATTATACAAGCAATGACAATGCCCTCTGAGAACTGATCCAATTGTTTGGAATTTGGGAACTTGTGTGTACAGTGACCTAACTTTTGACCAACATGTGCCCAGAGTCATAAGAAAGCCTTTCTATATTGCACAGCTTATAAACAAATTGATTTTGACTAGATCTAGAGATGTTGTTGTCCCCCTTTACAAAGCTCTCATATCAATCATTTTGTATAATGCCCACTTTGGCATGTATCTGTCCAGCCCCATGCAACAATTGGAATACCTTCAGAGATACCTTACTAAAAGGATACAAGTCCTAAACAATAGGTCTTGCATGGACCACCTCAAAGATTTATTACTATACAAAGTATACTACAGAATGCTTAGAGGTGACATGTCTGGCATACAAAGCATCCTCCGACATAATACAGATGGACCTACTGAACATCAGCAAGTCAAATGGCATCAGAAATACTCAGTCCAGGTATCTAAACTAAATGTTGTGGAGAGATGGATATATATCACAGAGGCTACCACTGTTCCGGAACAAATTATCCGTAAAAATGAAGCAAAGCTCATCCATCCATATTCAAATGCAACTTGGATCTAAGGATGGGTAATAGAAAATGTATGCCACTAATGGATAGAGGCATTTCCTAAATGCTGCTTCCCTTACATGGCCCCCTCAAATTATCTATGGTATGATCACAGTTTTTCTCACTAGGGCTAATATACAATTATCAGCCATGGGGATAGCTAAGACCAATCAGAAATGTTAATTCAAGCACCAAAAGGGAATTGGCTAAGCTTAAAATGTCCTCCAAGTAAACCTATGTTGTGGTAGCAAACAGTTATAAAAAAAATTACCCGTTTAAGTTCATTAAGTGCCCCTGTCACCCTCCACCCCCCCCCCCCCAGTCTTTAACTGCTTCCGGCACCTATGGTCTTCAGTAAGCTATAGATGTCTTCCAAAGTCGGTGTTGTGTTTGCATTCCATCTTCTTGTTATATACTACCTTGAGATTGCTAGTATTGTCCAAACTAGATACATATTTGACTCATTCAAATGAGGACCTTCGTACACATTTAATAATATTACAGCTTTACATAAGTTAAGCGATTCATTAAGTAAAGCTTGTAAAAAGTTTTTAATACCATTCCAAAATGGCTTAATTTTAACGCAGTCGAAAAAAATGTGATTCCAGTCTGCATTTGCTCACACCTCCAACATATTCCATTTGTGGAAGAATTAATTTTAGTAATTCTATCTGGAGTTAAGAATGCTCTGTGCAAGCATTTCCAGTTAAAAACTTTCCAGTATTGTGTAAAGGATGTATGTTTTATTGATAATAAAATATTTGATTTAATTTATTCATTTAGCTGTAGTGAGTGTCCTTTTGTTATATAATTCCAATATGAGGATTTGGTTGTTGTTTTGTAATTTATCAATATCTTGTAAAATTTCGAAATACTATTTCTCATGTCATAATCATTATGTATGATTTCATATAGGTATTTCATAAGTTTAGGTATTTCTTTAAATGAAGAATTGCTAATTCTGCATAAATCTTGCGAATATGTCAGAATGCTTTGCATAGTTAGCCAGTCTTGTTGCGGAATTTTGTATGTTTCTATTGTTTGCATGTCCAAAACGTTTAGTTCTTTGATACATTGAAACCAGCAAACAAACCCTTTCTGTTCCCAGGAATTAATTATTTCTCTGTATACTTTATGTGGATAGCTCTTTGTAACTATGAATGGTGTTAAAAGATCAAACCAGATTTCTAAATCTATATTTGCATTAATAATTTTCCTAAATGAGTCAATGTAATAGTTAATCGTATGAGTTTTAGTGGGCTTAGTTATGTTATATTGCATACTAATACATATGTGCCATGGCTTGTTTTTATCTATTTGAATTTTTTTTGCAAGTCAAATTCATTTATTTATGTTACAGTTAGTAATTCTTTCCAATTTGCAGAATAATTTGGACTTATCCAATCTGAGATTGTTTTAGATATTGATGCTTTTATATATGTTTCTATATCAGGAAAGTTTAATCCTCCCTGTTTCCATGGTCTGATATGATTTATTAAAGCTATTCTGTTTCTTTTGGAAAACCATAAAAATTTTATTAGGCATGAGTTTATTTCTTTGAATATGTTACTTTCTGGTAACAGTTGTATTGCCAAAGCTATATATAGAATCTTGGGTAGTAAAACCAATATTACTAATTGTAGTCGATCTTCAAATGTTAATATTATTTTGTTCCACTTTTCCACAGAGATTTTAATTGTATTGATGATATTATTGTAGTTTCTTTTAGACTAATTCATTATTATCATTGCATAACTCAATTCCTAGATATTTTAAGGTAGATTCTTGTTCCCTATAATGTGATTTCCCCTTTGTCTGCAATTCTTTTTTTTTATTTAAAAATAAAAATTTTGATTTATTGGAGTGGAGTCCTGAAGTCCTGTAAAATGTGTCAATTAAAATATCTAATTCTGCTAAAGTCTCTTTTGTACTGGATAATGTTAATAATACGTCATCAGCAAAGGGCATTACTTTATAATTGTATTGTTCATAAACATCTACTGCTTTGATTTTTGTATTGTTACGTATTGAGTCTGCCAATATTTCAATAGCCAAAACAAATAGAATCGATGACATGGTACATCCTTGTTTAGTACCCTTTGTTATATGTATAGATTCAGAGGTGAAAGGACCTAGCTTAACATACGCTAAATTATTTGTGTGTATATATATATATATATATATATATATATATATATATATATATATATATATATATATTCTTTAGTAGATGAACAAAAGAAGGAGGAAATTCAAATAACACCAGACCTTTTAATAAATAGTCCCAATTTAGGGAATCAAAGTCTTTCTCTATATCTAAGTCAATTATGAGAGTTTCTTTATTTTCTTTATTAATGTAATATATAAGAGAAATTATCCTTTTAATGTTGTTGTGTGTCTATGATATATAAATCCAGTTTGATCATTATTTATTGTTTTGGATAGTGGTATTTTCATTCTGTTAGTTAATATTGCCATAAATATTTTCAGTCATTATTTAATAATGATATAGGTGTATATGAGGTACAGAGGTTTAGGGATTTGTTTTCCTTTAGGAGTGGTGTGATTAAGGAATATCTCCCAAGAGGGTGGTATTAAAGCTTGTGACTGAATTTCTAATACAGTTTTATGGAAGAGGGATAGTATCTTTATTGTATCTGTAATTTCTTTGTAGGATATGAGTGTTTGCAGATCTAGTTTTAAGTTTTCTGGTATTTTTTTATATTAGAACATTTTTCACCTAGATTTAATTGATCGATATGTACATTTTCTTTTTGGAAATGTTCCATATAGTGACTTCTGTAGGCATCAGGAATGTCATCTATATCCGAGACATGTTTCCCTTTCTTTTCATGGAAGATACTTTTAATGTTATTAGCTTTTCATTGTATTTTGATTCTTGTGGATAAATTATGTAGATATTTGGGAGAAGTGGCCAAGGTATTAATTTTATTTTTTCTAAAGCTCAACTAGTTTCATGTATTAGAATTTCATTGTATTTATTGTTTAATACTTCTTTCTTTTTCATCTCCAGATTTTGATTTTTTTTTACTTTTGCTAACAGAAGTTTGGATTGTAGATCTAATAATTCAGAATCCTATTCTCTGATATTTTTTATACGAAGTTAGGGTTTTGCCATATATGTAAGCTTTTAATGAGTCCCATATCACTATGTTATTTATGTCTGTGGTGCAATTAATATCTAAGAAGAACTGTAATTCAGATAATAACCAGGGTTTGAACTCTTTAATTTTAGTTATATATGCTAGAATTTTGGAGTTAAAGATTAATGGTTTATACCCTTTTTGAAGTTTTAGTATCAATGAATTGTGGTCTGAAAAGGTGCAGGGAGTGATTGAGAAATTAATGATTTTAGAGTGTGAGTCATGGGCAGCAAATATTTTATCTATTCTAGTTTGGGTACCAAATCTGTGATCTTGATGGAAAAACAACTTGGATTTATCTTCTTTAAATTAGAAAGTATCTACAAGATGAAATGATTCTACCCACTTGTTTAAAGCTTTTGATGCAGCAGATGTACGCAGCGGTCTTTTATTTGCAGTTTCAGAAACATCAAATATACAATTAAAATCTCCTCCTAATATTGAGTTGCCTTTATAGTTATTGGAAATGAGATCCAAGTGTTTTTTAACAGTTCCTGATCCAGTGCCTGTGAACAAGTATAGATTGGCTAGGGTCCATATTCTGTTATATTTAACTATTACTAATGCCATAAGGCCTTCTTTATCTTCATACTTATAAATGATTTCTGGGTTAATCACATTTGTTTTCCATAAAATTGTTACCCCATTTTGTTTTTGTCTTATAAGTGGATTGTGCCGATGTCATATATTCCTTAGGATTCCATTTGTAATTGTCATTTGTGAGTTTTGTGAAGGAAGACAATTAGTGCTTTGTTCAGTTTTAACTATTTCAGTAGATTTGATCTCTTGCTAGGATTGTTTAAGCCATTGGTATTTAAAGATAATAAAGTTTAATCCATCTTAGTTTATTTAGACTGTATTTTTTGTTTTATTGTGACTATTAAACATTTTCCTCTGATAACTATAAAGTGTATGTTTGAGCTTTTAAAGGAAATTATCAGTTTTATACTTTGAGTGTTTACCAACAAAGTAATGTTTTGGTCAGGCATACTAAAAAGTCGCCTCACAGTTAGACGTTGCCCGTTCGATTCTCAGAGCGTCTTCTGTGGGGCGACATGCGTGAATGGGCGTTCCTTCGTTGAAGGTTGTGCGTTAGGCCCGGCAAGCCAGCACATAAAAGTCTACTGCCAATCATTAGTGGACCGGAGTTCCGCTGTGGTGACCCCTAACTGGGAAAAGCCGAAAGTCACTATACAAAAATGTTTGTGAAATAAATTGAAATTAATAAATGTTAACAAAACTAAAATCTGCACTAGCCATGAAATGAAAATCATTCCTAATCTGATTGATAAACCTAAGCCCATCAGGTTTTCACTCATACCTTGACAATCCAGAACATCTGAGCTCCATAAATTGAATTATCATGTGGAGAATATTTGTAACAGGAATAAGCAATATTTATATTATTTTGAATAGATATAGTACTAATGTAGATTAGACAAAATTCTAATACAATATAAATGTCTACTTATTGTATAAGCAGTTAATATTTATGTGAAAGCTAGATAAGCAATTCAATCATAGTAAAGTAGGATGCATCATGTATAAAACCTCAGTAAAAGATTATAGCACACATTTATTTAACATTCACCCTTATTAATGTTTTTCAAAACTTATTACTTAATATAAATAGATGGTAATAATATTTATACCTAATGTTTATAATACAATGTATTTTATTGGATGCATCATAAATTATCTTTCATTGTTTATCAGCATTTAAGTAATCACTTTGTTTGTTGCTAACATAAAGCACAACCGCACCCACAGACTCAAAAACATGTTTATTTCGTCATGGTTTGGTGTTTCCTACATTTTAACACCTGGGACTGTTTAGAGCTTTTTAGATATTTTTATACACAATTTCTGACTCTGATCACATGGGATCTGGCATCTTGAAATAATTCTGACTGTTTAGTCTGCCTCTAAGTATCCCAGAATGCATTGTCTCCAAAAAATTGCATCAGATCTGCCACATTTTCCCTAAAGCTCCTGTCAGTGGACTGATTTTACAGGCGTTTACTGCTGTTATACACAGCTACATTTGGTTAAAATTTTATCCTTTTTCAATGACTACTTCAAACACAAGTAGTGCAAATACTACAAAACAGAACTGAAAAGTGCATTTTATTGCTTTTTCTTCTTAGAAATGCTAACTTGATTTCTTTTGTGAAGGCTGAAATCTAGCTTTTCAAGGCAACTCCCCTCCCCCTTCACACCTACCTTCCTTAGCTGTCAAAGAGCTAAGGGTAATTTGACCCATTATCTGCATGTGACTGACAGCTCACAGCAGGTGACCAGACTAATGTACTGTTTTCTTGTCAGCCTTTCCTTCCTTACAGTGGGAGACGTTTTTTGTTGCACTCCTCCTGTCAAATTTAGAACCAAGCTCCATAGCACTGGGAATAATCACTGTTTTGCAAAGCATCAAAGCATCCCACTTATTTTTCCTTCCAATTTGGTTAAATAGCTAACAAATGATGCACTATAAACACAAAATATTTCACAGACTTGCATGACAGCACCCAGCATGGTATTGCATACTTCTTGTAATCTGATGTAGTGTTGTCAATTAATTGTGACAGACATCTGCTTCTTATGTAAAAATGTGCAATTAATGACTACGCATGGTCATTGCAAATTTATGCTCTTAGTTTTTGCAGCTGTTACTGTGTTTCTGCCTACACTTTGTCACATATCGGTAGGGCTCTTCAGAAGAGTGAGATTATAGTTTGACATTTTTGCTAGATTGAGTGGGCTGGGCAAGGCAGCTCTGACATCACAATGTGGGAGGTCCACTGGCTCTTCTATACAGCATGCAAACCAGGTGGGGATTACATCACTTTGGGGGTAGAAACGTCCCGGTAACTAAAGCAAGAGCTCTGGCCGATGACATCATCATTTCAGAACCAGCTAGAGGTTTTCCAACTTGGTTTTCAAAGTGAAAGTAAAACAGTATGGAAAGGTAGGAAGCCTAACAGGGAAAACGGTTGAGTGGATTAGTTTTTAAAGCTGCATGGGTGATTTTTTTAAGGCTGTATCAATGAACAGGGACTAAAAGAGACAGCAGGTTGAGCAATCTGCTTTAATATCCCATTGTCCTTTAAAGCATCAATTTTGTTTTATGTAAACATTGAAAGTCGGTGCATTTTAATTATCAGTGCGTCCCTCACCCCTCCCCCATTTCCTACACAAGGATTTTCATATCTGTAATTTCTTATTATAAAATGAGTGAAATTATAGGTTAAAAACAGCAAATTCACTTATTGTGATTAATGATTACAAGTTCCATTTCCATATTCATAAATTGCCATTTTATGGCATATACTGAAAGTTTTAGGTTTAAATGGCAACATTCTATTTTGTATAATCAGCAAAGGTTAAACTGAGTGATCATTGTCAATTTAATGTTGTTTGTTCAAAATGCGATTGTTACATTCTGTGACGTTCCTAGTTCAGGCTTCTATCGTTTCGCTTGAACAACTTTGTCCATTTGATGTAATGTATAAAACATTAGATGTTCATCGTGTTTCACTGTTGCAGTCATTACACTTGGGTTATCCTGCTGGCAGGCTACCTGCAGTCGGCCTGAATTCAGAAGTCCTGGTCCGGCATCGGTTGCTTTCGCCTCTTCCCTGACGTCAGTGCGCCAGGGGTATATAAGATGCAGCCGACACCATTTTCTTCAGTCTTTCTTGCCGCGCGGTGCCCGAAGCAAAAGCAGTTCGCAAGTGCTGGTCAGCCGACTCCCGAGATTTTCGAATTTCAGATCCGAAGTCTTCATTAAAGCTAAGTACCCCGTTGAGGAAACTTTTTTCTTGCTCCAGACTGATGTCAGAAAAAGTTAACAATTATATTTCTTGTGGGAAGCAAATACCTCATAAGGATTTTCACTCTTACTATATTCCTTGCCTAGGCCCTGACCACGACGTTGCTTGTTGTCGGTTTTGTGCTAGACTTAACCAACACACTATTAAGCATTGGTACGATTTTGCCTTTCATTACTTTGGCTGCAGATACAATTATACAATGCCAGCAGAACAGCCGACGACCGGAGTCTATAAAAAACACAAGGATAAGGACAAGGACAGGCATCCAAGGTCCAAAACCAACAATGAGGCTTCCTCTAGGTTAGTCGTCGATTTGCCGGTTCTCAGTGAGGCGCTTTCGCAGCCCCTGACACCCTCTACCTCAGAGCCACAGGCCGCTTCTGACTCCCATGTGGAGCCGACTGGGCCTCTGGAAACTCAAGGTATTGGATCCTCAGAAACTATTTCCTCAGATGGGTCCGGAGCCGCTGTGCAGGCATCGGCTTCTGAGGGTGTTTTCAGACCGACACAGTTATATGTAAAGCCATCTTCAGCTTCAAAGACTAAAGCAGCTCTAAAGACAAAGAAACAAGTACAGCATTATCCAGGACAGACTTCCATGCCTAAAAAACAGATGCTCAAAATGGCCAAAGACCTTATTACGTTGATCAGGGGTTCCCATCCCCCTCCTGATAAGAGGCCTAGGCAAGAGATAGAATATGAATCTTCAGATCAGGTTTCCATTTCCTCTGATTCCTCCTCTGATCAGAAATACTCTCTTCCTCCCTCTGAGGATTCTGATGCTGAAGAATCCATTCCTTCAGCTTCTCCTCCTGAGGATTACTCTTTTGGAGAAACTCTGCATATTATGAGGGAGCACTTTCATTGGGAGAGCCAGGATTATTCAGAATCCAAGAAAAGGCTCAGATTTCCTTTTACTTTCTCAACACAGGCCCCTTGCTATTCCTCCTGTTCTGGACATTGTAGATGATGTTTTTTCAGAGTCCGGCCTGTCTCCAGACTCTATACTCCCTGCACCCATTAAGCCAGACAGGTACTACAGGGTTCCAGACTCTCATAAATTTCTATATAAATATCCGGCAGCTCACCCAGAAACTAAGTCCCAGGGTCCCAAAGGGGTCAAGGCTTCCACTGCAAAAAAACATGTTCCCTCTGATAGGGATTCTAGAGCACTGGACAGATGGGGGAAAAAAGTTTACACTTCTGCTACCTTGGCTGGATTTTTTGCAGGGGGGTGCAAACCCAGAGCCCCACCCACATAGCTCACCCCGCCCCCTGCCAACACAGCCCCGCCCAAGTCCCACCCACCCACGCCCCACCCACACAGCCATTCCAGTGTCCCATTACTTGGCTATTTCTCCCCATTTACTGTAGACACTGTTCAAATCTGTGTGCATACTGTTTTATGCTTTAGTTCTACAATGATTACAGGCAGTTGGATTTAATTTACAACTTTTATTTCAAACATTATAGCCCAAACACTGAGACATTTACTAAACCTAAACAAAGCAATAGTCTTACAATGAAAACAGACTTGGCATTAAAGCTTCTCTACTTTTGAAACTCACATTCAATGAAACAGCATTGAAACCCACATTCAAAGAAAATGCATCTGGCCAGTGGCAGGTTATTTACCTTTGAACTGTTTTCAAGCAATAGGCTCCTTGCACACCGTTAGGGCCATGCAAAAGTTATTTGATTTACCTGATTGTATTAATTATAATATATAATTGAATTATATCCCTTGTATTATACAGCAGCACTTGTTTGAGTGACTCTGCTGAAGTAAAAGTAATCTGAATAATTCCACATTAAAGATATCTGAAACTAATGAAGATGTTGTTGCTAGAAAACAACTGTATAGTTCAGTGTTTCATCTACAAATTCAGTGCCTGTTGCCGTCAAAGAATAAATTGCCTATGTTAAATTAAAAAAATGGTAAGCTGGTATATTGCAATAGAAAATGGATGACAAGCTGAAAAACAGGATCATAGTTATTAGGCATCTCATCCAAAGGAGGACATTCTGAGGACTGCAGCATACAAATGTATATGCTGTAGGAATAGAACCTCAAGCCTTTACATTAAGATGCAAGTATTCTACTTGTGGTGCTACTAACATAGCTTTAAAACTTTATACCACAATAGAGATACCATTTGCTAAACAAAACAGTTGCACATTGTAAATAGACTTGGCATGAGCAGCAGTGAACTTAGCTTCCCTTAAAACTCACAGTTCCTTGAAAATGCACTTGAAAATTCCACCTGTTAACTCTAACTTGGGCATTTCACTTTCTCACAAACATACCACACCCTTCAAGGCCTCAACCTTAGTGCAAGAAATCTGGACAAAGCCTAAAATAAATAGGGACAGATTATAAATATGGCTCTCAGAAACTTAGAAAATTGCAAGAGCAACAGGATTTGTGTTGGTATGCATTTTTCTAAATGACATGACATCTAAAACTGAAATGTCTCATTTAGCAACTTCAATCCTTTTTAGGAGGAATATGGGGCAAAAATCTGGACAGCTGAGGGGTATGCTACCTCCCTCTTATACACACACCAAATAATTCTGGTCAGACAAATTAGTTCTGGGAAGGTTGCACTGAACGGCACCGTGCTTGAGCTGAAGTGGGTGAAATCCTGGTAGCCAGTGATAACTGATCTGCAGCTCAGCAATGTGGAGCATTAAAGCATTTTTAGCAGAGCATTGTTTCATCACTACCTATTGTGTTTGCACATAAGCTGCAGTTATTTTAAACATTTGCCTTTTTAGATTACTACAGAGTACATTTACCCACCAGAGCTATTGTGTTTTGACTTCAGTGTGGAGCTAGTTGTTGCAGGGCTTGGCTTTTAAGTAAGGTAGCAATGCTTATTTACCATATACCATTAAAGCCACCCTGACCCAACTACAAGTGTACTAACACACAGACACTGCTATAAGACACTGGTCTGCAATAAAATGTAATGAGCTTCTGAAAATACTGTAATCCTGTCCTTTTATTACAATGAATATAAAATACTTCGAAATAAGGTAAAAAAGCTCATAATCTTCGACCGACAAAACTACTTTTCCACACTTCAAAATAATAAAATCAAACCCTCAGAAATTTTGGAAAGGTATCTCTACTCTACTTAACCCCAGCAAACCAGATACCCCTACCCCAGACCCAAACGCTCCTGACCAAGACTTGGCTACCCAATTTAACTCTTTTCATTGAATCCATTTCCAAATTAACGCCATCTTTCTCTAACACCACTACATTCTCCAAAACTCCCTTACCATCCCCTACCATCTCTCTACCCCACTCTGCTACTACTTCCTCATTCCCATCTACTAACTCCCATCCCTCCACTCCTCCTACTACTTCATCAGCTTCATCTGCCCCTAATTCTCCCTCTTCACACTCCTTTTTTCTCATTTAAACCTATACCCACTTCTACTATAAAGAAATTCCTTATGAAACTGAAGCCATGCACCAATGCTCCTGATAACATCCCTTCTTACTTTCTTAGCAAAGCTGCTGAAGCAATCACTTACCCTATTAGCATTTTAATCAACTGCTCTATCCAAGAATGTATAGTACCCCAAGTCTGGAAAAGGGCCTTTATCATACCTCTACATAAAAGGTGGCAACAACAACAATGTTACTAATTTCTGCCCCATCGCTATTCTGTCCCCATCTCTAAACTCCTAGAAAAGTGTATCCAACTACAACTCCTTCCACATCTCTTAGATAATCACCTACTAACTCCCACACATGGATTCAGACCACATCATAGCACTATGACCGCCTCCTCTCCTTCCTTGAAACTGTAAATAAAGCCAGCGACTCTGGCCAAATTGTTTCTACCCTACTACTCGACCTCTCTAAGGCCTTTGACACTCTCTCACAGCCTGCTACTAACTAAACTTTCTAAACTTAACCTATCTCCCTCCTCCTTGAACTGGTTCTCCAGCTACTTATCTAACAGATCTCAAGCAGTCAAATGGAAAAAGGCCACCTCCTCATTTCTAAATACTCCTACTGGGGTACCCCAGGGCTCTATACTGAGTCCCCTTCTCTTCAATATATTTATAAATGATTTCCGCAACTCTATCCCATTCTCAGACATCATCCAATATGCCGATGATTCTGCTATTATCTGCGCTGCCACCTCTATCCCCTCACGCCTAAAACTGACTCAAGATGCTTTTACAACAACTGAGCAATGGATGAAAAGGAATCACCTAGCACTCAATGCCTTTAAAACCAAATTAATGTTATTCACCCCCTCTAAGGCAACTTCTTTCAATATAAACACATTCCACATCTCTAGACAAAATAATCTACCCCTGGAACTGGTGTCCGAGACCAAGTTACTTGGGGTCCAAATTGATAACCAGCTCAAATTCAACTCCCCCCTACAGTTAAATATCAAGAAAACCCATCAAAAACTAGGTATGCTTTACCGACAAAATCATTACCTTACACCTGCTACCAAAATCACCCTCTACCTCATTTCTTATCCCCTCCCTTCTCTATGGAGCTCCACTCCTAACTAAACTACAGACCTCTCTAAAATCACAACTTTCCTCTTGCTACAACAAAATTGCCAAGTTGGCTACCAACCACAAGTCCTCCACCCACCACTGTTCCTCTCTCCAAAAACTAAAAATGGCTAGAGCTACCCAGATGTCCTTCAAGGATGCATCTGCAGTCCTAACATATGGGTTGTCCTGCCTCAGGCAGCCCTTCGGTCGGCTGGGTTCCAAAGTCTGGGTCTGGCCTCGGCTGATGTCGCACTTCACCCGACGTCATAGCTGCTGTGAATTGGGTATAAAGGCATCAGCCGACGCCATTTTCCCCAGTCTTTCTTGCCGCGCGGTGCCCGAAGCAGAAAGCTGTTCGCAAGTGCTGGTCGGTCAGATCCAGAGATTACTACTACCGAAGACTTCTAAAAAGCTAAGTACCCCATTGGGGACTCTTTCTTGCCTCAGCCGATGTCAGAAAAAGTAAATAATTGTTTAACTTGTGGGAAACAAATACCTCATAAGGATTTCCACTCTTACTGCCTTCCTTGCTTAGGCCCAGACCACGACGTATCGGCTTGTCTAGCCTGTGCTTCCTTCAACCGACGGACACTTAGACGTCGGTCGGAGTTTGCAGAGGAGTTTTTTGGTCCCGCTTTTGCTTACAAAATGCCGTCGGAGACTCCGACTTCACAATTAGCTAAAAAGCGTAAGGAGAAGGACCGGCACTCGCGGTCTGCGGTTTCGGCCGAAACCACGGTTAAGCCAACCGGGTGTGTCTCGGTTTCAGCTGAAACAGAGTCCTCGGTTCTTCCTTCGGCCGAAAGCATGCCTCCGATAGCCGAGGCCTCACACAGCATGGCTGAATCTGCTACTGAAATTTCCCCTGCGGTAGCAGGCACCCAGGATTTATCAGACACTATTCCTTTAGACATATCTACTCCTGCACGTGGAGCTGCTAGGCCCCCTGCATCTATGTCTATCAAGGCCTTTTCTAGGGCTAAAGCAGCTAAATCTTCCAAGGCCTTACCTGCTAAAACCCCCTCACACAGGCCTACCTCTAGTTCCCAAATGCTCAGCCTGGCTGAGGATCTCATTTCTTTGATCAGGGGATCCCAACCTCACCCAGACAGGGCCTCTCAACCCCCTCCAGAGAAGAGGCCTAGAGCAGAGCCCCCGGATCCTGTTTCTATAGACTGTTCCTCGGATGATTCAGAAAACTCAGAACCACCAGAAGGCCCATATTCCCCTTATGAGGATTCTGATGCAGAAGACTCCATTCCTTCTGCCTCTCCTCCTGAGGAATTTTCTTTTGGGGAAACCTTACATGCTATGAGAGAGCATTTTCAATGGCAGGGCCAGGATTTTTCAGATTCAAGGAAAAGGCTAAGGACCTTTTTACATTTACCACAGCATAGGCCTTTAGCCATTCCTCCAGTACTAGCAGTTGTTGATGATGCATATAATGATGCTTGTACTGCCCCTGACTCTCTTCCCCCGGCTCCTGCCAAGCCCGACAGATATTACAGGGTCCTGGACACACATTTTCACTTGTATAAGGCTCCTATTGCAGATCCTGAAACCATTTCACAGGGCCCCAAAGCTGTAGCAGCTGCCTCTGCCAAAAACCCTCCCTCTGAAAGAGAATCTAGAGCATTAGAGAGATGGGGTAAAAAAGTTTATACTTCTGCTACTCTTTCGGCTAGGGCCTTAAACTGTCAATTCCACATGATTCAGTATCAGGAATTTTTGTTAGACCAGCTAAATAAAAAACTGTCCTCTCCTGAACCTATAGACCGTAAGTCCCTTCAGGATTTGGTACATAACACTCAGCAGGTCAGTAATCATTCCTTAAAATGCGGCTATGATGCACTGGAGGCTTCCTTTAGATCAGCTATGACTGGAACAGTGATTAGAAGGCATGCATGGTTAAAAGAACAACCCTTACCAGACCATGTAAAGGCAAAGCTCCTAGATGCTCCCATGGAGAAACAAAGTTTGTTTGGTTCCCCTGCACAGCAAGTGCTAAAGAATGTGGAAGAAAAAGCAAAATCTGTCCAGACAGTCAAGGATTTCTTACAGGTCCAGCCTCCAAGGTTTAGTAGAAATTGGCCTTCGAAGAATTGGTCCTTTCCAGACACCTCCAGAGCACAGAGAGGCAGAAATAGGCGCCCAAGATTCAGAGGTCAATCCAGAGGTGCCTACAGGGGACGTCAGTGGCAGCCTAACAACCAGAGAAGTACTGCCACAGATCCAGCTACGACCACTTCCACAGGACAGACAGTATGACTTGGCTCTGATACCGCCTACCAGGGAACAACTGGAAGCACCCTTAGACGGAAAGCTAGCCTTATTTTCCGTAAACTGGCATTGCATTACAGGAGACAAATGGATTTTACAGACAATAGACAAAGGCTACAGGTTTCACTTCCACACACTACCAAAAAAGAGAGGAATGCCAGACCTACCACCAAACCAAAAAACAAACGCTCTAGGACAAATCAACCATCTACTAAGCATGAGAGCTATAGAAAAGGTACCTCCCATGGAACAAGGGCAAGGATTTTACTCCAGGCTTTTCCTGGTACCAAGAAAAGAAAACCAATGGAGGCCTATTCTCGACCTGTCCGCTCTGAACACATATCTCATTGTTCCAAAATTCAAAATGCTGACCCTACAGCAACTTCTTCCCATGCTGGGCAAGGAGTCTTGGCTGGTGACTCTAGATCTCAAGGAGGCATACCTGCACGTCCCTATATGACCAAATTGCAGAAGATACCTCAGATTTCTTGCAGGATCAGAGCATTATCAATTCTCAGCATTGCCCTTTGGCTTATCTATTGCGCCCAGAGTATTCACGAAATGCCTGGCATCAGTAATTGCTCATTGCAGGCTTCAGGGAATTCAGATTTATCCATACCTGGACGACTGCCTAATACAAGCGGACAACAAGAGCAAATTAACAAAAGATTTGGAAAAGGTTATACAACTACTGCAAGCCCTGGGATACACAGTCAACATGAAAATGTCAAGGCTGGTACCATCCCAAAGGATAACATTCTTGGGGGCAGAACTGGACACATCAAATCAGATGGCATTTCTCACAGCAGAAAAGCAAAAGCAACTACCACTCTATTTCATGGCATTAACAACACAGAACCAGCTTACAGCAAGGAAAGTCCTGCAAGCCCTGGGTTACATGGCATCCTGCATAATATTGATACCACATGCCAGGCTGCATATGAGGAAGTTGCAATGGTACCTAAGGAATGTATGGTCTCAACACAAGCACAGTCTAGAAACCCAGATTCCAATAATTCCATGCCTGAAACAAGAATTCCTGTGGTGGGCTCAGGCATGTCAGTTGAACAGAGGACTGCCTTTCCACAAACCTCACCCAAGCCAGACTATCACCACAGATGCCTCAGACCTAGGCTGGGGGGCACACATGGTGGACAAGTGTATACAAGGCCTATGGACACAAGACCAGCTGAACCTTCACATAAATCAAAAAGAGATGCTGGCAGTGAAACAGGCACTACAGACATTCAGGTCTTTTCTTCAACAGGGTCATTTGCTGATAAGGACGGACAAACACCACAGTCATGTGGTATATCAACAAACAGGGAGGCACACACTCATATCCTCTATGCCGGATGGCAATGGATCTGTGGAATGTGGCCCTGAACCTCAACATTCAACTCCAGGCCAAATTTGTGCCAGGAAAAGAAAATATACTAGCAGACACCTTAAGCAGATCTACCACGGATGCCCACGAATGGATGCTGCATCCAGACATCTTCAAAACCATTACAAAGAAATGGGGACTACCAGAAATAGACCTATTCGCATCCCCACACAACCACCAATTGAGGAAATTCTGCACAAGGACATACCACCCTCTTGCTTGGAAGGTGGACTCCCTATCCTTCAGTTGGGAAGACATGACAGCGTATGCATTCCCACCTCTTCCTTTGATGCACAAAGTGCTTCTGAAGATCAAAGATCATCACCCAAGGATCATCCTGATAGCTCCAGACTGGCCGAGGCAGCATTGGTACCCACTACTGAGGAGTATGTCTCGGACACACGCATGGCCTCTACCTCTAGTTCCTTTACTGCTAACACAGAACAACTACAAGACCCTACATCCAAACTTGAAAACACTACAGCTAGCTGCCTGGAATATTACATAAAACAAAATAACCCAGATTTATCTCAGAGAGTTAAGGACATTATCCTGGAGGCTCGCAGACCCTCCACAAGGAAGACTTATTCAGCCAAATGGAAAAGATACCTCATTTGGAGTGCAGCAAAGGGAGAAAATGTATCATTAGCAAACATAGCTAGCATCCTGGAATACTTAGCAGAACTTTTCCACAATGGCCTGTCTTACTCCTCCATTAAGATTCATGCATCAGCAATTTCAGCAGCATACAGCATGGATCCTCCAGTCTTCTCTCATCCTCTACTCAGGCAGTTTCTGAGAAGAATTAAAAATGTAAAGCCTCCAAGGAAGCCACCTTTGCCTACATGGGTCCTTAACTTTGTGCTGGAAAAGTTAACACTTCCCCCATTCGAACCAGCAGCAACAGCAGAATTACAGTTCTTATCTTGGAAAACTGCTTTCCTGCTTGCAATCACTTCAGCAAGAAGGGTTTCTAAATTACAGGCATTAATGGCAGTACAGCCCTTCCTTATCTTCCATCAGGATAGAGTGTCCTTGAGAACCAACCCTACTTTTATGCCAAAAGTGGTCTCCAGGGTATCATTGAACCAAGCAATCCACCTACCAGCATTCTTCCCCAATCCACAGAACAGGGGGGGAAGATTACTACATACCTTGGATGTGCACAGGCAATTGCGCTACTATCTGGACAGAACCAAGACCAACAGAAAAACTGACCAGCTTCTGGTAGCATATGCAACAGGAATGGAAGGAAAAGCAATTTCTCATGGAAAGAAAACTCCAGAAAACATCAGACCTCACTCCACAAGAGCTACAGCCACTACTACAGCTTTTTTACGAGGAGTGGCTACCAAAGACATTTTAGAAGCTGCTACTTGGAGCTCCGTGCATACATTTGCCAAGCATTATAATCTACCTTTATACTCCAGATCCCGAGCAGGTTTTGCAACTGCTGTTTTGCAAGGGATCTTAACTACACCATAATCATCTTAGTGCCTCCTCCCCCAGTTTGGCTATGGTATTCTACCCATATGTTAGGACTGCAGATGCATCCTTGAAGGACATAGTACAGTTTTGTACCTACCATAAATGTAGATGTCCGAGAGGTATGCATCTGCAGTCAGGATTACCCACCCTCCTTCCCCTCTGTGGTACTCCTAGGGTATTTGCCCATCTTGTAGCTAGCTGGGGGAATCTATTATGGTGTATTTGTTTGTATATATGTATATACATGCTTATATTGTTTGCTCTCTATTATTTGGAATCATTTGCATTTATCCAAATTTAGCCTTCCTAGAGGGCACCTGGCATCTCGGGCAAGAAACACTGAGGAAAATGGTGTCGGCTGATGCCTTTATACCCAATTCACAGCAGCTATGACGTCGGGTGAAGTGCGACATCAGCCGAGGCCAGACCCAGACTTTGGAACCCGGCCGACCGAAGGGCTGCCTGAGGCAGGACAACCCATATGTTAGGACTGCAGATGCATACCTCTCGGACATCTACATTTATGGTAGGTACAAAACTGTACTTTATCTCACATATACTCAACTAAATCTTGCACATAAGCTCATTTTCAACCCCTCCCTTTGTCCCTCCCTTTCATCAGCCTTTAAAATGCACCTTCCTGCTAGAGTATTAAGGTCCAACAATCAAAATCTATTAGAAGTATATAAACCAACTAGTCCCCCAGGCAAAAATCTTCTGTCTTATGGCCTTGCATGCCTTTGGAACTCCCTACCACCTTCCATTCGCACCACCCCCAACCATTTTATATTTAAAAGATCTCTTCACTCACATCTAGTATCCCAGTGGGAATGCTCTTGCTCCCACCCACATAACTAACACTTGCAAACTCCATCTTCTTTCTTCCTCTGTTTCCTCCTGCAACTTTCCTAATTACCCACCCTAACTCATGCATATTATTATTCCTACAATAATCAGAAAGAATATACTAGGCCACACTTCCCAAGTATTGCTTCCCTAATATGTTATTGCTTCTCAGTACTTTTGTGCATTGCTTCCTAATATGTTATTATTCCTCAATATTGTCATGAAATGCTTCCAAATATGTTGTTATTTCTCAGTGCTTTTGTGCTAAATTTCCCTTTAGTCTGTATTACCTATTAATTTCATCACTAGATTGTACTCGCTCTAGTTGTATTATTTGCAAATTGTTATTTCTTGTATGATTAACTTCTGTGTAATTGTATAATTTGTATATCTATTAATAACCTACTTAGTTTTGGAGCTTTTCTCCCCAGGACTCCATTGAAAACGGGTTCATTTGGCCCAATGGACTATCCTGGCAAACCAACTGCAAATAAAATAAATAAAACTGTCATATGCATTTCAATACCCAAGGCTTTTACATTATCTAGTCATGTAAATATTCTCTGCATGGCAACAACGAAAAGGCTTTCAATGCTGGTAATTCTTTAACAATATACTTACTAAAGCTTACTTGCATCCTACAATATCCGACAAGCTTACTAAAGCTTACTTGCATCTTACAATCTCCGACAAGCTTACCTGATGTTCATTAAACCATGGCTACTTAAATAGAGCAACAGGGCACTGTGACAGCATACAGTTCCAGAATAAGAAGCATAAATCAACAGTACAAAAATCTGATAGAAAACCAGAACATTTTGCAAAATCAAGGACAGATGAAAAGCCACGGTCGTATTTGTGATCTACTTTGGATGGGGGAATATTCTGCACACTTACACTGCATAACTGCTCCTTGCCTTCCATGGACACATCCAGAGCCACTACAATGGGGAGTGGGGTGCAATAAGTATGTCACAATTTGAAATGTCTCTGGCTGACAGTGATGGATCTGACACTCATACCTCTCAACTTCAGAGCAAGAAATCTGGACAAAGCCATACATAGAACTAGAAGTGTGACACAAGCCCAAAAATAAGGCCAATTTTTAAATATTGCTCTTATAACTTAAATAGAACAGGTAGATCTTGCATTAGTACAAATTTTCTGAAGGGTATGAAATCTGAAACTCAAATGTCTGCCATTATTTTCTAACTTCAATCTTTAATGACTTGCCACTAATTTGCCAGAAAACCACAATTTTATGAAAACGGACCAAAATGTGATGCAAAATACCTGTCAAAAAGGGGCACCTTTTAATATTAACAGTTAACTTGAAGCAGCTAACAAAATAAGAGCATCCACATGCATTTCTGAAATAAAGGTAATCTATAAGTGATCATTACAGTTATATATAATTGTAAACCCTCCACATTTTCTTCCAAAATTGCCATTTTGGAGGAGGGATTATTAGGGAGAGCAACATTTTGAGCCAGAATTGGGGACAATTGAGATGTTTGGATATTCCTAATCTACAAAGTGATTTGCACGTACCTCTCAACCTCTTAATGCAGGAAATCTGAACAAGGCCAAATATATTGGGGAACATACAAACACTACTAAAAATTGCTCTTGTATAAACGTAAAGACAGTCTTGCATTAGCATGCATTTTTCTGAAGGTTATGACATCTGAAACTCAATGTCTGTCATTTAATGGCTTCATTCCTAAATGATTTGCTAGAAAATCACAAATTTGAGGAACAAACCAAAAATAAGCAGCAAATATCTATTCATTCTGCAAAGATATGGACAACTGAGTGGTATAGTTCAACCGGGGCTGTCTGAGCTTGATACTCCCCCTCACAAAATCATGGTCAAATGGAGCCCCCCCCCTGCAGCCATTCCAATGTCCCATTCCTTAGTTATTTTGCCCCATTTATCATAAACACTAATGTGCATACTGCTTTGCTTCTGCGATGATTTAGGATTTCATTTGAAAGTTTTATTTTGCATTTTACAGCACAAACCCTAATACATATCTGTTAAAGCAATGCAGTCTCACAATGAAAATAGACCAACATTAAAACTTCTCTTGAAACTCGCATGCATTGAAACAGCACTGAAACCCACTTTCAGAGAAAATACATTTTGCCAATGGCAAATATTAACTCTGGGCTGTCTACAAAATCATAGGCCCTGCGAACATAACATACACGTGCTCTTTGATACACCTTCCTGACTGTATTACATTATTTTATTTTATTTATTTTACATTTGTTGACCGGGCTAGTCCAGCTGGATTAATGTCCATTTTCAGTGGAGGCCCGGGGAGAAAAGCTCCAGAGGTTAAAAACAGTATTGGAAATACATAAAAAGACAAAGTACAAATGTATTATACAAAGGGAAAAAAATGTAAGTACAAATATTAAAGATCTTAACTAATCAGAATCATTCTAGGTCAGAAAGAAGTTAGGTCAGAGGTTAGCAACTAGCAAAACAATATAATAAGGTATCAAATCATAAACACAAACAATTCCTGTTTTTTTTTTTTTTTTTTAGTGAGTTAAGTAATATTTACAATAAAGGGATAATATCTCAGTTGAAGTAGAAGATGAAATACAAGTGGATAAGAAAAGTTTATAACAAACATAAGGGTGCCAACAGGCTAGTCTGGGTTGGTACAAGAGCAAAGCCAGAATTTATTAAGATGTATTAAAAGTTGTTTCTTAAATAGTGGGAGAGTAGGCAAAGAGGACAAACCAGATGGAAGATTATTCCATATTT
The DNA here is from genome assembly GCF_019279795.1 of Protopterus annectens. Classification (NCBI taxonomy): domain Eukaryota; kingdom Metazoa; phylum Chordata; order Ceratodontiformes; family Protopteridae; genus Protopterus; species Protopterus annectens. The sequence goes on from NC_056729.1 coordinate 915,510,809, forward strand.
TACCTACTGAGTTAGAGAAAAGGCAATTGCCTGCAGAATTCATAATTTTGGTAATATTAACAAGTGATTTATCAGAGGAACGTAGTTGTTTCAGGTTGATATAAGGAGTCAAGAGGTTAGAAAGAGCTGGTGTTTTAGAAGGTTGGTATAGAATTTTGTGTGCTATTAAGAGTTGTTGAAAAATGAGCTTGTTAGGGAGTTCCAGCCAGTGTAGTTTTAGGTTTAGACAGTGGTGAGCTCTAAATTGGGAAGTGGTGGCAAAGCGGGCAATATTGTGGTAAGATGTAGTAAGTTTCTTAAGGTTACTTTTAGATAGATTAGTGTAAATAGAGGAAGCATACAAAAGGGTAGAGATAAGGTGTGTTTGGGCTAAGGTTATCCTAGCTTCAGGTGTGAGGAAGGGCTTTATTCTGTATAGGGATCCAATCTTTTTATTAACAGCTTGTATTGTGGTGTTGATGTGACAATCATAGTTGAGATTATTATCGATAACACCAAGAAGTTTAGTTGAGGAGTCAGGAGAGATTATGGTGTTGTCAGTTGCAGTAATACAGAAGTTTATCAAAGTAGATTTACGGGTAGGTAAGAAGAGTAATAATATAGTTTTCTTGGGGTTAAGGAGTAGACAGCGATTGGAGAACCACTGTTCAACAGTTGAGAAGGCTGATTGTGTTTGAAACTGGAGTTCTGTTTGAGAAGAGGCAGTGCAAATTATAGTGGAGTCATCTGCATATTGTATGCAGGTAGTATTAGGTAAAGATGATTGAAGGTCATTAATAAAGATAGAAAATAGAAGTGGGCCTAGGATAGACCCTTGGGGTACTCCTAAAGAGATAGGAAGGAGAGTAGAGAGAGAATTTTTCCAGAGTACAGCTTGCTGACGATTTACAAGATAGGAAGAGAACCAGGTAAGGGAAGAAGGCTCCAGGGCCAGAGATTTTAATGTGTGCAAGAGAAGTGTATGATTAACCATGTCAAAGGCTTTTGATAGGTCTATGAAAAGCGAAGATGTAAGTTTATTGTTGTTACGGTTTAAGTTAATAGTGTTGGTGAAGGAGAGAAGAGCTGTGGTAGTACTGTGATCAGGTCTAAAACCGTGTTGAGTGTCAGCTAGAAGGCTATTCTTGAGGAGGTGGTTGAGCAGTTGTTTATGTATGCATTTCTCTGTGATTTTAGCTAAGGGGATAAAAGTGCTATGGGACGATAGTTGGAGAAGTCAAGATTTGCCTCCTTTATGGAGGGTATGATATGTGATATCTTCCAGATTGTTGGGAAAATACCTTCTTTTATTGATCTGTTTATCAAGATAGAGACAGGGTAAGCAATGGCTTTTGCTGCTAGTTGCAGGAATTCAGCAGGAAGTTTGTCTGCAGAAGGGGTGGTAGGTTTGAGTTTTTGGATGAGAGATTGTATATAAGAGGTAGAAACAGGTTGTAGGTGAAGGGGAGGAATGGTATTTATTAAGGTATTTGGAGGTAGTTGAGAAGTATCAGGAGATAGTTGGTTGGCTAGAGTTTGTATAGAATTGGTGAAGAAGGAATTTAAGTTATTGGCTGTTAGTGTGGGGTTATCAGGGTCAGAATCCTGAGGGTTTGGTGTAATTATTTGGCCTGGGGTCAGGAGACTATTAATACTGGACCAGAATTTATTTGGCCTGGGGTCAGGAGACTATTAATACTGGACCAGAATTTTTTAGGTTCCTTTTTGGTAGTTTTTTGAAGTTGAAAGTAATAGTTCTTTTTGTCTGTTAGGATGGCTTTTTTAGTACTATTTCTAAGCTCTCTAAACCTTTGGTGGTCTATTTGACTTTTGGTGGAACGCCACTTATGCTAAGATTTATTTCTGAGGGCGATTTTTTGTACAATACAGTACAGTTGTTAGAGGGCATTTTAAATTTATTGTTTTGAACATTTTTCCAGTAAACAATGAAACAAAAAGCATCCACTAATGACAAAACTGCCCAATTCAGAACATTTCCATCATAAAAAGTCTACTCAAGTCCACCAGTATCAGTAAAATATATACACAATCTCTGAAGTAGTAAACTCCAGATTGAAAAAATTTGTAACTAATAAAGAGGTTGCTGCTAGCAAACACTTTATATGTCATTGTTTAATCTACAAATAAAGTGCCTGTTACCCTTGAAGAATAAATTGCTTTTGTTGCATGCAATAAAAAAATGAAAAGCTAGTAATACCGCAATAGGGAATGGATAGCAAACTGTTAACAGGTTCATAGTTACTAGGTATCTTTGCCAAAAAGACTGCAGCATCCACCCCTTTACAACACAATACAGCATCAGCAATGCATTTACCTACTGTGGGAGTAGAACCCACAGCCTTCAGCATCTAAAGCAAGTACACTATCTGTTGTGCTATTAACAATGCAAGCAGACTAAACACAAGCAGCACTAAACTTTTGCTCCCCTGCAGCTCTCAGCTCCTTGTAAAATCTACTCGACACTCAGCTGTATCTCTGAACTTTTCAGCACAAGAAATCTGGAAAAAGCCAAAATTTATTGGGGCAAAAGGCCAAAAACCAGGACACATTTTAAACATTGCTTGTATAATGTTTGAAAGTTGCTAGAATAAAATGCTGCGTTAACACCATACATTTCACTGCCACGTCTTGAACCCAGGGGACCCCGTGCAAAACAGTCAGAGCAACATACCACTACGCCAAATCAACTGTTTTGTGAAAGAGGAAGACTGAAACTTAAATAGCTACCATTTAGTGAATTCAGTTCTCACCATAGCACAGCTGTCAGCCTCTTAGCACAAAAAGACCTGAACAAAGCCAATAATGGGTGACTACTACAACCACCAAACATTCAGTGAATTCAGTTCTCACCATAGCTCTCAACCTCTTAGCAAATAACACCCGGACAAAGCCAGTAATGGGAGAATATAGCCCCAAACATATTCAGTGAAATCAGTTCTTACCATAGCTCTCAACATTAGCAAAAACCTGGATGAAGCCAATAAATACCTGAACAAAGCCAATACTGGGTGAATACAGCCCTCAAACATATTCAGTGAATTCAGTTCTTACCATAACTCTCAACCCTAGCACAAAACCTGGATGAAGCCAATAATGGGGGGAATACAGTCCCAAACACTACCTAAACAAAGCCAATACTGGGTGAATACAGCCCCCAAACATATTCAGTGAATTCAGTTCTTACCATAACTCTCAACCCTAGCACAAAACCTGGGAAGCCAATAATGGGGGGGGGGATACAGTCCCAAACACAGGGATACATTTCAAATATCCATCTTGTACACTTAGAAAATTGCTAGAATAAAAGCTTTTGTTACCATGCACTTTCTGAAGAATATGAAGTCTGACAAGTGTGTCCATTTTTTTAACTTTTGTTAACCAGGAAAGTCTGACTTTGAGAAAAAAAAAAAAAGCTAAGTTTTAGCAGAGGCCCAGGGAGAAACACTCCAGACAGCCAAGAATAAAACCAGAGAACATGTAGCTGTCAGGCAACAAGGACACAAATGCAGAAACCACAGATTTTATGAGGAACAGAAAAAGTATGAGGGAAAATCCTGCAACATTTTTACAAATGGTGGTGGGTAGGGAATTCAGGCTCTTGCCACTTGGGCCCAAGGTACAGGGTTCAAGCCTTATTCACTACCCACCACCATGTACACCTGGGGCATTTTACACCACACACACACACACACACACACACACACACACACACACACACCCACCTCTCTACCTGAAAGTGTCCCTCCTTCCGTTCGTTTCAGGTCCCACACCTCTCTCTACCTGAAAGTGCCCCATCTTCCTTCCTTCCGTTCCAGGTCCCGCTGCCGCTTGCTAAGTGTCCGGTCGTCAGGTCCTGCTCCCGCTGCTGCTTGCTAAGTGTCCAGTCGTCAGGTCCTGCTCCCGCTTGCTAAGTGTCCGGTCGTCAGGTCCCGCTCCCATCTTCCGTTTGTTTCAGGTCCCGCCTGTGTGAGTTCCCGCTCACAAACCTCTAACCGACAGCGATGATGTCAGCACGCCTGCGACTGGACTATTCGGACTTCTTTCTTCTTAAAGGAGAATGTACGTAAAAAAAAAAAAAAAACTTTTTTTGTAATTATCTAGCCGATTCCAGGGGGGTGCAAGTGCACCCCCTTGCACCTGCCTGCGGGCGCCCTTGGCTGTAAGGGCTTTAAACTGTCAGTTTCATATGCTTAAATATCAGCAATACCTGATGTCACTGTTAAAACAGAAAATGTTGACAAATACTGAATGTGCTGAAAACAAGGAAATGCAGGATTTATTGCATGCAGCTGAACAGGTGGGAAAACATACTTTGCAATGTGGTTTTGATTCTTTGGAGGCCTTGTGTAGGGCCACTGTAACGGGTTCTGTGATTAGGAGGCATGCTAGGTTAAAGGAACAGAATCTGCCTGATCATGTTAAAGCAAAATTATTAGATGCTCCATTACAGCATGATATTTTGTTTAGTGTTAAGGCAGAAGAGGTGTTGAAGAAAATGGAGGATAAAGTGAAATCTATGCAGACAGTTAAGGATTTCTTACAGGTACAGCCACCCAGATTTAGCAGGAACTGGCCTTCAAAAAATTGGTCCTTTCCAGTGTCAGACCACAAAGAGGCAGATACAGACGCCCTAGAGGCAGATCCCAGCCCCAAGGCTCATACAGGCCTAAACAATGGGGTACTTCTACCTCCAAAAGCGGAGAAGACAAATCTCAACCTTATAGGAAACAGTCCCAATGACTTTCCTCCACCAGTACCAAGCACTTATTTTTTGGATGCTCCCTTAGGGGGGAAAACTAGCACTTTTTTCACAAAACTGGCACTTGATCACCCAGGACAAATGGGTCTTGAATATAGTGTCTCAGGGTTACAGGTTCCACTTTCACACCCTGCCAAAGGCAAAAGGCATGCCAGACCTGCCACACAATCAATGGGCAAAGGCACAAATGCAAGTGTCATCCCTCATGCACATGAGGGCCATTCAGCGAGTACCAATACAGGAGCAGGACAAGGATTTTACTCAAGGCCTTTCTTGGTACCCAGGAAAGGACAAAGCCTGGAGACCAATACTGGACCTGTCTATTCTAAACACTTTTCTGGACGTTCCAAAGTTCAAAATGTTGACTCTGCAGCAGCTTCTGCCCATGCTGGGCAAGAAGGCTTGGCTTGTAACCTTGGACTTAAAAGAGGCATACCTGCAAGTCCCAATCAGACAATCGTGCAGAAGATACCTCAGATTCATAGCTGGCTCAATGCACTACCAATTCTCTGCACTGCCCTTTGGCTTATCTACTGCGCCCAGGGTCTTCACAAAATGCCTGGCACCACTAATTGCTTTTTGCAGACAAAGAGGAATTCAAATATATCCCTACTTGGACTGTCTTATTCAAGCAGAGAACAAGGACATTCTACTAAAGCATCTGGCGTTTATAAAAAGATTGCTAATTTGTGTCGGATACACAGTAAATGAAAATAAATCAAAACTAGTACCCTCTCAAGAGATATTTCTGGGTGCAAGCTTGCATACAACTGCCCAGATGGCTTATCTCACGCCAGACAAACAAAGGCAACTGACTTCTTACTTAGAAATGTTGGCAACAAAAACCCAGTTATCTGCAAGAAAAATTCTGCAGGCTTTGGGCTTCATGGCATCCTGCATTCTGTTAATTCCATATGCAAGGCTGCATATGAGGAAACTTCAATTGTATCTAAAAAGTGTTTGGACTCAACATTGCCACAGCTTGGAAAAATCAATTACCCTCATTCCCTGCCTGCAACAGGAGTTTCGATGGTGGGCACAGGCCTGTCACCAAAACAAGGGACAGCCTTTCACTTTACCCACTGCCAGGCAGACAATAACTACAGATGCATCAGATTATGCCTGGGGGGCCCACATGGCAGGAAAATGTATTCGGGACACATGGCCCTCAAGCCAAATGCATCTTCATATCGACCTAAAAGAAATGCTGGCTGTCCAAAATGCCCTGACAGCTTTCAAGGATCTACTTCATCCAGGACAACTGCTGATAAAGACGGACAATACTACAGTCATGTGGTACATAAACAAGCAGGGAGGCACGCATTCCTAACCCCTCTGCAGACAAGCCATGATTTTGTGGAACACAGCATTGACTTATCAAGTACACCTGCAAGTATAATTCCTGCCAGGAAAGACAAATACTCTGGCAGACGAACTAAGCAGAAACTTCATGGATCCTCACAAGTGGAAACTAGATCCACAAATCTTCAGCATAAAAACAAGGAAATGGGGATGCCCAGACATAGATCTATTTGTCTCCCCTCACAAAAGCCAACTCAGAACCCTAAATCTGGCTGCATGGCGGATAATGTAACCATTCAGGACACACCTCTCTCCAAAGCAGTTATGGATGTTATCCTGGAGGCCCAGCACCAGAAAATCATATGCAGAAAAATGGAAGAGATTCTGTGCTTGGAACCAGACACAAGGAATTGACATGCTTGTACCAAATATTCCTCAGATTTTACAATACCTAACTGAGATATTGGACAAAGGCCTATTCTTTTCATCGATTAAGAAGTCCCATGCTTCTGCCATTTCAGCTCATTACAATATGGACCCACCTATTTTTTCACATCCATTACTAAGGCAGTACCTCAGAGGGGCCAAAAACATAAGACCCCCAAGAAGAGCACCAATACCTGCATGGGACCTCAACTTTGTCTTGGAAAAGCTCACACTGCCTCCTTTTGAGCCAGCCAATACAGCCAAGATAAAATTTTTATCATGGAAAACAGCTCTGCTCCTGGCAATAACTTCAGCAAGAAGAGTCTCAGAGTTCCAGGCATTAATGACTGTGGAACCTTTTATCATTTTCCATCCGGACGGGGTTTCACTAAGGACAAACCCAACATTTCTGCCTAAGGTAGTATCTAGTGTGGCTCTTAACCAAACCATTCATTTGCCTACATTTTATCCAAATTCCCAGAATAAAGGGGAGAGACTTCTGCATTCTTTGGACATACACAGACAGCTATGCTTCTACTTGTTCAAAACTAAAGCTTTCAGAAAGACAGAGCAACTTTTAGTGGCATATGCTGCAGGATCACAAGGAAAGGCGGTCTCAAAGCAGACTATTTCAAAATGGATAGGACACTGCATTCGTTTCTGCTATTCACAACATGGTAAATCCAGTGCCTAAGGGCATTAGGCCACATTCTACCAGGGCAGCAGCCACCTCAGCAGCCTTCCTCAGAGGAGTACCAACCAAGGATATTTTGGAGGCTGCTACTTACACTTCAGTACACACTTTTGCAAAGCACTACTCCTTACCTCTTTACTCTAAATCCAGAGCAGGCTTTGCCACTGCAGTTCTGCAGGGCCTCATAGCCACTCCTAATTCTATTTAGACCCAGCCACCCAACCTCAGCATTGGGATTCAACCCAAGTGTAATGACTGCAACAGTGAAACACAATGAACATTGTACAGTTGTGTACCTACCATAAATGTAGATGTTCGAGTGTATTCAATGTTGCAGTCCAGGTTACCCACCCACCATCCCCCTTTCTTTCCTGGGACTTATCTGTACTTCTCTATTCTATACAACCTATGTGGTGTATTTGCTTGTAGATGAAGGTAATGTTTATTTTAGTACATGCTTTTTATAAGCAGTGTTTTAGCCTACCCTTTTGGGGGCACCTGACATCTGGGGCAAGATAAACTGAAGAATACGGCATCGGCTGCATCTTATATACCCCTGGCGCATTGATGTCAGGGAAGAGGCGACCGCAACCGACGCCGGACCAGGACTTGGAATTGAAGGCAGACTGCAGGGTAGCCTGTCAGCAGGATAACCCAAGTGTAATGACTGCAACAGTGAATACACTCGAACATCTACATTTATGGTAGGTACACAACTGTACCTTATCTTGGTAACAGCTTAAGTATTATGCATGTTCAAGATGTGTCACAAAACCACAATTAAAGTTAAAGCAGTTGTATGACTTATTATGCACATTTACATATATGAGAAAATCATCATGCTTCCCCTTGATGTTCAATATAGCGTATCTCATTTACGACAAGTTAAAACAGAAGTGTTATTATACACAAGCCCATGTTATTAAATCCTGTCTTTAATATCTAAATTCAGTAGACTGCTTCATCTTGTATGACGATTATATATTTTATGTCTAGATTTACTAACATCATACATTACATAACTATTGTGTTTTATCAAGAATCAACTTAATGAGCTAAACGAAGTGTTGGGAGACCATCAATATGTGTACACGTGGTTTAAAGCAGCCCTTTTATTATGTATATATATTTTTTTTAAATCAAAAACGTCATTGCCGAGAATCATCTCGGGGGCTCCTCAGAGCCATTAAGCATTATCGTCACCTTTTCTCTGTTACCATAGCAACCTGGGAGTGTCTGTTTCTGTTAATGTGTCTGTGTACTGCATACCAGAGGCTCGCGATGTACCTGAAGCAAAGCTTCACTTCACTGAAACTTCAAGCCTAAATTCCTTCCCTTTCAGTGAGGCAGCAGCCAGGAAAAGAACATAGAGCAAACGGATTAAAAAAAAAAGAGACCGCACACTCCTCCAGCCCTCCCACCTCTCACTCAGCAGACGTACAAACAAACCATTCTCTGCCAAAATATCCCAAATCACAGTTCTATCCACCCCTTCCCCTTGATCCAGGCTAAAACACCAAATGTTTCTTCCTAATACACAAGCATCAGTAACCCTCCATCACAAGTTGCAACCGACAGCTTCTCGGAGACTAAAACTGCAACATATAACAGCTAACCCTGGTCGCCAGAATGTCCCCAATAAAGTGACAATGGTGCTTAGAAATAACAGCTTTTTATTGCATACAAGAAGTACATTAAGCACTTTCACACACTATATGTGGGCTTCCGCAGAACAATTGCTAATGAACTTCAGTTTGAATTCAAATCTTGGTGCCAAAAGCCCCAATTAAGTTGTCCTTAAAGACATATAATTCATGTATATACCATGTACAAGAACCATTGAAAAACTGTTAAAAACTGTGAAAGAATTAAAAAAAATATGAATTGTGTGTTTAAACAATTGATATATATATGTGTGTATATATATATATATATATATATATATATATATATATATATATATATATAAATGCGTGCAATATATTGAAATATATATTAACACTTGCATAAAAATACTAAAATTAAACTTATATACTCACATAACTCTTAAACACTTATTAAAAATGTGAGTTAATGTAATAGTGTTAAAGGATAAGAAGTATTTAATAATCTACAAATAAATCTGAATCAATAGTTTACCTACAACCACTAGTATGCAAGTGTTGTGCATAAACTATATATGATTAGTAAAAATGCAGTTTGCTGACTATTAAAAAGTATGTCTACATTCATTTTTATTAATCATATATAGTTTACACTATATTGCATTCACTCACATTTTTAATAAGTGTTTAAGTGTTATGTGAGTATACAAGTTTGTTTAATTTTAGTATTTTTATGCAAGTGTTAATATGTATTTCAATATATTGTACATATTTTATATATGTACATTAATTGTTTAAACACACAATTCATATATTTTTTAGTTCTTTCACAGATGTTCTTCATCTCACATTGCTGCAGTCCTTACATATGGGTAGTCCGCTGTCCTCGGTCGGCCCGAATACCAAAGTATTAGGCTGACGTCGGTCATGGGCGCTCAGATCTGACATCAGAGCGTCAGGGTATTAAAGCGCATGACCGACGTCATATCCTCAGTCTTTTTTGCCGCATGGTCCGATGCAGAAGCAGCGTTTGCAAGTGCCGTTCGGCGTTTTGAAATTTTCGTATTCTGAGTTTCAGACCGAAACCAAGTTGGGCTAAGTACCCCGTTGGGGAATATTTTTGTTTTTTCTTGCCTCAGTTAATTCCGGATGTCAGAAAAAGTGAATAATTGTATTTCTTGTGGGAAACAGATACCGCATAGGGATTACCACTCTCTTTGTATTCCTTGTTTGGGACCTGAGCACGACGTAGTCGGGTGTCGCTTTTGTGCTAGGTTTAATAAGCGCACCATTAAACATAGGTTAGATTGCGCTAGGCTTGTCTTCGGTAAGCGGTGTAATTATAATATGCCGTCGGATCCTCCGGCGCCGCTACGAAGAAGCGCAAGGACAAATCTTTAAAGTCCAGACAGGATGAGTCGTCCGTTCCGGACGCCGGATCTTTAGAAACTACGGTGGAATCTGTGGATCCAGCCGAGGTTTCAGTTGAGTCTCAGGGGGAGGCTTTAATTTTGCAAGATGTGGCCTCTCAGGAGTCAGGTCAGGCTGAGGGGGCCTCTCAGGTTGCTGTTCTCCCTTCCTTGCCTAAGGTGGTTAGGCCTTCTCCTTCTGTCTCTAAGGCTCCTTCTAAAGGCAGGCCTGGTTTGCCTTCCACGGGTGTCAGTCCTAGTTCTGCAGGTTCTGTGCCTAAAAAACACATGCTTAAAATGGCAGAAGATTTAATTTATTTAATCAGAGGTTCTATGCCCCCTCCTGATAAGAGGCCTAGGGTGGAGCTAGAGGTGGAAAGTTTGGAGCAGGCTTCAGATTACTCAGAGTCTTCGGCTGAAGACATTCAGGATTTTCCTCCTTATTCTGATTCAGACGCAGAGGATTCCACTCCTTCTGCTTCTCCTCCAGAGGATTTTTCTTTTTCAGAAACCCTGCATTCTATGAGGGAACATTTTAAATGGGAAGGTCAGGATTTCTCAGATTCCCGAAAGAGGCTTAGGAATTTTGTTTTACCACAACATAGGCCCTTGGCTATACCTCCTGTTTTGGATGTTGTTCAAGACGTTTTCTCCGAGGCTTCCCTTAATCCAGACTCTCTGCCTCCTGCCAGTTAAGCCAGACAGGTATTACAGAGTACCTGAGGCTCATAAATATCTGTATAAGAGTCCAAGGGCTGACCCAGAAACTATTAGCCAGGGACCTAAGGGTGTCAGGGCTTCTGTTGTAAAGAATCCAGTTCCTATGGATAAAGATGCTAGAGCTTTGGATAGATGGGGTAAGAAAGTGTATACCTCTTCCACTTTAGCAATGAGGGCTTTGAATTGTCAGTTTCATATGTTGAAGTATCAGAATTTTCTCCTTACTCAACTAAAATCTAAAGTGGATGCTTTGGCAGAGGGCATAGAGTGTAAAGAATTACAGGATTTGGTACATGCCTCTGAACAGGTGGGTAAGCATTCTTTGCAGTGTGGTTTCGATGCTTTACAGGCTTCTTCCAGGGTGGCTGCCACTGGTTCAGTTATTCGCAGGCACGCCTGGCTTAAGGATCAGAATTTGTCAGAGCATGTTAAAACTAGAATTTTGGATGCTCCTTTACAGTCTGAAGTTTTGTTTGGTTCTCCTGTGGAGTCTGTCTTGAAGAAAATGGAAGACAAGGCTAAGTCTATGCAGACTGTTAAAGATTTTTTGCAGGTGCAGCCTCCTAAGTTTAGCAGGAATTGGCCTACTAAGGGATGGGCTTATCCTTCTTCTGATTCACAGTCTAGGGGTAGATCTAGACGTGGTAGGGGCAGAGCTCAGAGTTCTTTCAGGCCTAGAACGTGGAGTTCACCTGCACAATCTACAGGTGAGGGCAGGGGCCAGTCCTTTCATAAACAGGCCCAATGACCTGCATTTTCAGCTGCCAGATTCTTCCTGTCTGGCAGCTCCTTTGGGAGGAAAGTTGGTACTCTTCAAGCAAAACTGGCTTTTAGTCACCCAGGACAAATGGGTGTTGGACATTATCGACCGAGGCTACAAGTTTTATTTCCATACATTGCCTCCTTTCAAAGGCATGCCAGACGTTCCTCCTCAGCAAAGGGTAGAGGCTCACAGGCAGAGTTCTTTACTTCTTCAAATGGGGGCTATACAGCAGGTCCCTCTGTCAGAAGTGGGCCTAGGATTTTATTCTCGCCTGTTTCTAGTACCAAAGAAAGGAAACACTTGGAGGCCGATTTTGGATTTATCTATCCTCAACACATACCTAGACATTTCAAAATTCAAAATGTTGACGTTGCAACAACTTCTACCTCTGTTGGGCAAAGATCACTTGATGGTAACTCTGGATCTCAAAGAGGCTTATCTTCATGTTCTTATCAGGCCCAGTTGCAGGAGGTACCTGCGTTTTCGGGTTGGGACTTTACATTATCAGTTCTCTGCATTGCCCTTTGGCTTATCTACTGCACCCAGGGTGTTCACAAAGGTTCTGGCTCCAGTGATAGCCTTCTTACGGTTAAGAGGAATACAAATTTATCCTTATTTGGACGATTGCCTGATTCTTGCTCAAGACAAGTACGAACTTCTTCATCATCTACAGTATGTGATGGCAGTGTTAAGGTGCCTAGGGTATTCTGTGAACGAAACAAAGTCCGGTCTAGTACCCTCTCAGGAAATGTGCTTTCTGGGTGTGAGACTGAATACAGCTTCCCAGATGGCTTTTTTGACCCCGGACAAGCAAAAGAACCTTACTCTTTACTTCCATCAATTGTCTCTATGGTCCAGGCTGACTGCAAGGACAGTCCTTCAAGCCTTGGGGTTCATGGCATCTTGTATTCTGGTGCTTCCCAATGCCAAACTGCATATGAGGAAGCTACAATGGTATCTCAAAAATGTATGGACACAACACTGCCAAGATCTGGACACTGTCATTCCAATAATACCTTGCATTCAAAAGGAATTTTTGTGGTGGGCTCAGGAATGTCACCTAAACAAGGGACTCTCTGTGACCCGACCAGAGGCGAGTCAGATTTTAACGACAGATGCCTCGGACAAGGCTTGAGGAGCACCTCAATGGAAAATGGGTTCAAGACACGTGGCCTGCCAGACTTCAACATTTACATATCAACTTGAAGGAGATGTTAGCAGTCCAATTTGCATTGATGGCTTTCAAGGATTTACTTCACCCAGGGCAGGTGTTGATTCAAACAGACAACACAACTGTCATGTGGTACATAAACAAGCAAGGGGAACCCATTCTGCACCCTCTTTGCAGGCAAGCAATGATTTTGTGGGAGACTGCTCTCAGTTTACACCTCAATCTTCAGGCAAGGTTTCTACCAGGAGCACAGAACTCCTTAGCAGATGTTTTGAGCAGACAGATAGTGGATCCCCACGAGTGGAAATTGGATCCTCATGTATTTCGAAAATTGACAGTGATATGGGGAACTCCAGACATAGATCTGTTAGCTTCTCCACTAAATTTCCAGTTGCCAAAGTTTTGCACAAAAATGTTTCATCCCACAGCTTGGAAAGTGGATGCTCTATCATTCAGTTGGAGCAATCTTCACGTCTATGCCTTTCCGCCTCTGCCTCTCCTCCCCAAGGTACTTTTGAAGGTCAGACAAGACAAGCCCACCATGATTCTAATAGCTCCAGATTGGCCTCGACAGCACTGGTACCCTCTGCTGAGGAGTTTAGTACGGGAGCCTCCATGGCCTTTGCCTTCGATTCCGCACCTTTTGTCTCAGGAGGGCAATCATTTCCTCAATGTCAGGATTCGGTCCCTGCATCTAACAGCCTGGCATATTCTGTTCTAGAACCTGGAGGATCGCAGCTTCCACAACAAGTTTTGAATGTTATTTTGGAGGCCAGAAGGCCTAGTACAAGGAAAGTTTATGCTGATAAATGGAGGAGATTTTTAATTTGGAGCAAAACAAAGAGTTTTGATGTTTCCAGGCCTGATTTAAGTGTTTCTCTTCAATATCTTACAGAATTATTAGACAAGGGTTTGTCTTTCTCCTCTATAAAAGTTCATGCTGCAGCCATTTCTGCTCACTATGACTGTGACCCACCATTATTCTCTCATCCTTTGTTTAAGCAATTTCTTAGAGGGGCAAAGAACATAAGACCCCCACGTAGAGCTCCTACTCCTGCCTGGGATCTCAATTTTGTGTTGGAAAAACTTACTTTACCTCCTTTTGAACCTGCAGCTACTGCTGAGTTAAAGTTTTTGTCTTGGAAGACTGCTTTTTTGTTGGCTATTACGTCTGCTAGAAGGGTTTCTGAATTACAGGCTCTAATGGCAGTTGAACCCTTCCTAATTTTTCATAAGGATAGGGTATCTCTGCGTACTAACCCTCATTTTATGCCTAAAGTGGTTTCAAATGTGGCCTTGAACCAATCAATTCATTTGCCTACTTTTTATGCAGATCCCCAAAATAAAGGGGAGAAAATTCTGCACACTTTGGATATTCACAGGCAGTTGCGTTATTATTTGAGCAGGACTAAAGAGTTCAGGCAGTCTCAGCAGTTGTTTGTTTCTTTTGCTTTGGGTTCTCAGGGGAAACCTGTTTCAAAACAAACTATTTCTAAGTGGATTGGCTTTTGTATTGCTTTTTGTTATTCTCATCATGGTAAGGAGATTCCGGCTGAAATCAGACCTCACTCCACTAGGGCTACTGCCACTTCTACAGCTTTTTAAAGGGGAGTAGCTACTAAAGACATTTTGGAAGCAGCTACTTGGAGTTCAGTGCATACTTTTTCTAAACATTACCACCTTCCTCTTTATTCCAAATCTAGGGCTGGGTTTGCCACTGCAATCTTACAGGGCATTTTGGCAGCTCCCAATGCTTTATGATTTTGCCAGCCTCCCTTTACCTCTGCTTTGGGATTCTACCCATATGTAAGGACTGCAGCAATGTGAGATGAAGAACATAGTACAGTTTTGTACCTACCATAAATGTAGATGTTCGAAGATCCACATTGCTGCAGTCCAATTTACCCTCCCTCCTTCCCCTCTGTAGTTTGGAATGGTTGTATGGTTGGGGTGGTAGCTGTTATTTGTACATGCCTTTTGGGAAGTATTCGATTTTTGGCTGTGGCCTTTCTTTTTAGGGCCTTCTGACATCTGGGGCAAGAAAAGACTGAGGATATGACGTCGGTCATGCGCTTTAATACCCTGACGCTCTGATGTCAGATCTGAGCGCCCATGACTGACGTCAGCCTAATACTTTGGTATTCGGGCCGACCGAGGACAGCGGACTACCCATATGTAAGGACTGCAGCAATGTGGATCTTCGAACATCTACATTTATGGTAGGTACAAAACTGTACTTTTTTAACAGTTTTTCAATGGTTTTGTACATGGCATATACATGAATTATATGTCTTTAAGGACAACTTAATTGGGGCTTTTGGTGCCAAGATTTGAATTTAAACTTAAGTTCATTAGCAATTGTTCTGTGGAAGCCCACATATGGTGGGTGAAAGCGCTTAACGTACTTCTTGTATGCAATAAAAAGCTGCTATTTCTAAGCACCACTGCACTTTATTGGGGACATTCTGGCGACCAGCGTTGGATTTTCATTGAATTTTGTTGTTTTTTATTCAATGACTCGTCTTCCAACATGTAACAGCTGCCAGACACAGCTGCGTCCACATACACCTTGTCAGGCTTAATCAAACAGCACTCGAAGCTACCATACCTGCCATAATTGATATTAATTATGTTTAGACAGAATAATAATGACATTTGTACTAGCTGCCAGACATGGCTGCATCCACGCATACCATATCAGGATTGATCAAACAGCACTCAAAGCTGTGATATCTGCCATAATTGATATTAACTATGTTTAGACAGAATAATGACATTTGTGTTAGCTAAATCATATTTTAACTGAAGAAGGCATTAGTCTCCATGACAGCATTTTTTTTTCATAACAGTCTACTGATGTTCTTCTTGTTTCATTGTTGCAGTCATTACATTTGGGGTAATCTGCTGGCAGGTTGCCCTCATGTTGGCCTGAATTCCAAAGTCTTGGGTCTTGCGTCGGTTGATGTCTTCTCTTCCATGACGTCAGGTCATCAGGGGTATAAAACATGCAGCCGATACCATTTTCTTTAGTCTTTCTTGCCGCATAGTGCCCGAAGCAGAAGCATTTCGCAAGTGTCGGTCGGCCGACTACTGAAATATCCGCGTTTCAGTTTCAGAACCGAAGTCTTCACTAAAGCTAAGTACCCCGTTGGGGAAACTTTTTTCTTGCTTTTTACCGATGTCAGAAAAAGTTAATAATTGTATTACTTGTGGGAAGCAAATACCTCATAAGGATTTCCATATATAGTGTATTCCTTGCCTAGGCCCTGATCACAACGTGCCTGGCTGTCGGTTTTGTGCGAGATTTAACCAACGCACTATTAAAGCGTTGGTATATTTTTGCATCTAAGTATTTTGGAAACAGATTTAACTACCCAGAAATGTCGTCTGATAGCAATCCGACTACCGGAGTACATAAAAAATGCAAAGAAAAGGACAGAGAAAGGCAGTTGAGATCCAAAACTGATGACGAAGCTTCTCCTATGCCAGTCGCCGGTTCACCGGTACTCAGTGAGGTGCTTTCGCAGCCCCTGATACCCACTACCTTTAAGTCGCAGGCCTCTACCAACACCCATGTGGAGTCCGACATGTCGCAAGATACTCAAGGTATTGGACCGACGAATGTATCTCCCTCAGATGGGTCCGGAGCCGCTGAGCAGGCACTGGCTTCTGAGGGCGTATTCAGATCTCAACATTTTTATATCAAACCGACAAAAGCTGCAAAACCAAAGGCAAAGACACCTTCTAGAACTAGATAACCGACGCCTGAGCCACATGCACAGGTCTCTATGCCTAAAAAACAGATGATCAAAATGGCTGAAGACCTTATTACCTTGATCAGGGGTACCCATCCCCCTCCAGATAAGAGGCCTAGGCAAGACACTGACTATGAATCTTCAAATCAGGTTTCTATTTCTTCTGATTCCTCTTCTGATCTGGAATTATCTTTACCTCCCTATGAGGATTCTGATGCTGAGGAGTCTATTCCATCTGCATCTCCTCCTGAGGATTATTCATTTGGAGAAACCTTGCATACTTTGAGGGAGCATTTTCCCTGTGAGAGTCAAGATTTCTCAGAATCAAAAAAGAGGCTCAGGGATTTCCTCCTTCTCCCTCAGCACAAGCCTTTAGCCATTCTCCCTGTTTTAGACATTGTGGATGATGTGTTTTCGGAGTCACGCCTGACCCCTGACTCCTTACCTCCAGCTCCCAGTAAGCCTGACATATATTACAGGGTCCCTGACTCTCATAAATTTTTATTTAGAAACCCTGCTGCTGATACTGAAACTATTTCACAGGGTCCAAAGGGAGTTAAGACCTCAACAGCAAAAAACCCTACCCCCTCCGACAGAGATTCAAGGGCACTGGACAGATGGGGAAAAAAGGTTTATACATCTGCAGCCTTGGCAATCAGGACCTTAAACTGTCAATTTCATATGCTTAAGTACCAACAACATGTTATGGGATTGCTGAAACAGAAAATTATGTTGATTTCAGAATGTGCAGAAAATAAGGAATTGCAGGAATTATTGCATGCACCTGAACAAGTTGGAAAGCATAATTTGCAATGTGGTTTTGATTCTTTAGAGGCCTTCTGCAGGGCCACAGTTACTGGATCTGTGATTAGGAGACATGCCAGGTTAAAGGAACAAAATTTGCCTGATCATGTTAAAGCTAAATTGCTAGATGCACCTTTACAGCATGATTCTCTGTTTGGTATTAAGGCAGAAGAGGTTTTAAAGAAAATGGAGGACAAAGCTAAGTCCATGCGACTTCTTACAAGTACAGCCACCTAGATTCAGTAGACACTGGCCTACAAAAAATTGGTCCTTTCCTGTGTCAGACAGAGCTCAAAGGGGCTAATCCAGATGCCCTAAGGGTTCCAGGTACCAGGCTCAAGACTCATACAGGTCAAAGCAATGGGGTGCATCCACCTCCAAATCTTGAGGAGATAAAGCGCAAACCTACAGAAAGCAATCCCAATGACTTCTCTCTGCCTACACCAATCACTTATATTTTGGCAGCACCCTTAGGGGGAAAATTAGCACTTTTTGCTCAAAATTGGCAGTTAATAACCCAGGACAAGTGGGTACTAAACATCGTATCACAAGGATACAGATTCCATTTCCACACTCTGCCAATGACAAATGGTTGGCCAGATCTGCCAAAAAACCAATGGGCAGAGGCACAGAAACAGGTTACGTCCCTCATGGATATGGGGGCCATTCAGACAGTACCAGAACAGGAAAAAGGACAAGGTTTTTACTCAAAACTGTTCTTGGTACCCAGAAAGGACAAAGCCTGGTGGCCAATACTGGATTTATCGATTTTGAATACATACCTGGACATTCCAAAATTCAAAATGCTCACTTTGCAACAGCTTCTGCCCATGCTGGGCAAGAATGCTTGGCTGGTGACTTTAGACCTAAAAGAGGCATACCTGCATGTCCCAATAAGACAGTCGTGCAGAAGATACCTCATATTCAAGGCTGGCTTAATGCATTACCAATTCTCTGCACTGCCCTTTGACTTATCTACTGCGCCTAGGGTCTGTACAAAGTGCCTGACACCAGTAATTGCATTTTGCAGACAAAGAAGTATTCAAATATATCCTTACTTGGACGACTGTCTCATTCAAGCAGAGAACAGGGACACTCTTCTTCGACACCTGGCGTTTGTGAAAAGGCTTCTAACATGCCTAGGGTGCACAATAAACGAAAAGAAATCACAACTGGTACCCTCTCAAAAGATAACATTCGTGGGTGCAAGCTTGAATACAGTTTCCCAGATGGCTTACCTCACACCAGACAAAGGCAACTGACTACTTACTTCAAACTGATGGCAATAAAAGCCCAGTCTTCTGCAAGACAAATTCTGCAGGCTCTGGGCTTCATGGCATCCTGCATCCTACTAATTCCATAAACAAGACTGCATATGAGGAAACTTCAGTGGTACCTAAAAAGTTTATGGAGTCAACATTCACACAGTCTGGAAACAATGATTCCTCTCATCCCCTGCCTACAACAGGAGTTTCTATGGTGGGCAAACACCTGTCACCAAAACATGGGACAGCCCTTCACTCTACCCCCTGCCAGCCAGACCTTAACAACAGATGCATCAGATTATGCCTGGGGGGCCCACATGGCAGGAAGATGCATTCAGGGCATATGGGCACCAAATCAAATGCGTCTCCATATCAACCAAAAAGAGATGCTAGCTGTTCAAAATGCCCTAACAGCCTTCAAGGACTTACTTCATCCAGGGCAACTACTGATAAAGGCGGACAACACCACAGTCATGTGGTATATAAAGAAGCAAGGGGGCACCCACTCATACCCCCTTTGCAGATCAGCCATGGCACTGTGAGACACAGCTTTGACCTACCAAATACATCTTCAAGCTCACTTCCTGCCAGGAAAACAAAACACTCTGGCAGACGATTTAAGCAGAAACCTTATGGATCCTCACGAGTGGAAACTAAATCCACAAGTCTTCAGCATGATAACAGAGAAATGGGGGAGCCCAGACATAGATCTATTTGCCTCTCCTCAAAATCATCAACCGAAAAGATTCTGCACAAGGACTTATCACAGACAAGCATGGAAAGTGGACGCCCTAGCCTTCAGTTGGAAAAACCTATCAGTTTACGCCTTTCCTCCTCTGCCTGTTCTACTAAGGTCCTCCTAAAAGTCAGACAAGAGAAGCCAAAGATGATATTAATTGCCCCGGACTGGCCCCGCCAATAGTGGCACCCATTCCTATGGAACTTGTCTCAATACCCAGCTTTGACCTTGCCTCAGAAACCACAACTACTGTCCCAGCAAAACAATCAGATCCTGCACAATCAACTACAGACTCTGAACCTGGCAGCATGGCTAATCCTGTAATCATACAAACGACACCTCTCAGTAAAACTGTGATGGATGTCATTTTGGAAGCCAGAAGGCCTAGTACTAGAAAATCTTATGCTGACGAATGGAAGAGATTCTGTGCTTGGAATCGAGCACAAGGAACTGATATAGCAGAACCACATATTCCTCAGATATTATAATACCTAACTGAGATGCTTGACAAAGGGCCTATCTTTCTCATCAATCTAAATCCATGCTTCTGCCATTTCGGCTCATTACAATACAGGGTCACCAATCTTTTCTCATCCTTTATTAGAGCAGTATCTTAGAGGAACCAAAAACTTAAGGCCTCCTAGAAGATCACCCTTACCGGCATGGGACCTCGATTATGTGTTGGAAATGCTCACCCTTCCTCTATTTGAACCAGCTGCTACCGTGGAAGACCGCTCTGCTGCTAGCAATTACTTTAACAAGAAGAGTTTCAGAGCTACAGGCCCTCGTGGCTGTAGAGCCTTTTATCGTATTTTACCCAGGCAAGGTGTCTCTGAGGACAAATCCTACTTTTATGCCTAAGGTCGTTTCCATTGTGGCTCTTAACCAAACAATTCATCTGCCAACTTTTTATCCAAATCCGCAGAACAAAGGGTAGATAATTCTGCATTCCTTGGACGTACACAAAGATTCTGCTTGAGCAGGACTAAAGCTCTAAGGAAAACTGAGCAATTACTAGTGTCATATGCTGCAGGATCAGAAGGAAAGGCTATTTCAAAGCAGACAGTTTCAAAGTGGATAAGCCATTGCATCCGTTTCTGCTACTTACACCATGGCAAACCTGTGTCCAAGGGCATTAGGTCTCACTCCTCCAGGGCTGCAACTACTTCAGCAGCCTTTCTCAGAGGAGTACCAACCAAGGACATTCTAGAGGCTGCTACTTGGAATTCTGTTCACACCTTTACAAAGCATTACAATTTGCCTCTCTACTCTAAGTCCAGGGCAGGCTTTGCCACTGCAGTGCTGCAGGGCCTTATAGCCTCACCTAATGCTGTTTAGCTCCAGCCTCCCAACTACAGCTTTGGGATTCTACCCAAATGTAATGACTGCAACAGTGAAACACAAAGAACATAGTACAGTTGTGTACACTTACCATAAATGTAGATGTTCGAGTGTATTCACTGTTGCAGTCCAGGTTACCCTCCCGCCATCCCCCGGTCATTCTACAGTTTATCTTTCCTTCTCTATCTTCTACAACCTATGTGGTATATTTGCTTTAGATGAAGGTAAACTTTATATTGATGCATGTGTGTATATATATATATATATATATATATATGTATATATATATATATATATATATATATATATATAATATTATATATTATATATATATATATATATATATATATATATATATATATATATATATAAATATTTATATTTATATATATATATATATATATATATATATATATATATATATATATATATATATATATATATAAATATTTATATATATATATATACACAAATATTTATAATATTGCTACCTTTTTGGGGGCACCTGACATCGGGGGCAAGAAAAACTAAAGAAAATGGCGTCGGCTGCATGTTTTATACCCCTGACGACCTGACGTCATGGAAGAGAAGACAGCAATCGACACAGGACCCAAGACTTTGGAATTTGTCGATTGAGGGCAACCTGCCAGTAGATTACTCCAAATGTGATGGCTGCAACAGTGAATACACTCGAACATCTACATTTATAGTAAGTGTACACAACTGTAATTTACTGCTATTATATATGATGTTAATTTGTTACATTTGAGTCTGAACTCTGATGAATGGTACCCTGTTGAATTAATTACTTAAATTATTATAAGTAAAATCAATGAAAAATGAACAAGGTAAGTATTTATTGAGTTCAAGTAGGGGAATAGAAACTGCTATGTTTGTATTATATGTTGCTTTGTTTAGCTTATATATAATGCAAATACTAACCCATCTTGTCCTACCTTTGTGAAGAATTATTGGACTGTTTGAACATTCTGAATAAATCATTAGTGTTTCTCAGTTGTTGAAGAATCCCTCCTTTTTTTAAATAAAAACAGATGACAAGTGATGTACCATATCACTTGATACTTTGGAGAGATGTAGTTGTAAGAGTTATTTTTGGGACAACTATCTTGAAATCAGTTTTTTGTTTATTTTTTCTAGCATCAGTCCAAGGATTTTCTTTTATTCTTTTAAGGGTAGGTGGCCATCCATTCCATTTCTTCTGGGATAGACACTATGTTGTTGTTTTTGATGAATAGAGTAGCTTCTTCTAAGTCATTATAGGTTCTCATCTCATTGGCAAAAAGTATTTTATCTTGACTGGAAAGGCTAGCTGTGCTTTAATGTTGTTTTGCTTCAACAGTTTTATTATTTTATTTTTCCTTTGTTCTAGTATTCTGGAAGAATAATCATTGTCAAACCTTATCAGGCTTTGATTGTATTTTAAGAGTGATTTTCTCCACGCAGATTTTAATATTAGGTCTTTGTCCAGAAATGAAAGAAGTTTTTATAACTATGGATCTAGGTGGAGTATTTGTTGAGTTAGAAGCAGGTTTCCTCAGTGCTCTATGCAACCTTTCAATCCCGAATGAAAGTCTCTCTTTCAAGTCTAAAAATTCAGGAATCCAGGTTGTTAAGAATGAAATAATGTCTTCTCCTTCAGTGTTTTCAGGCAGGCCAACGATCCTTATGTTGTTTCTCCTTTCCCTGTTTTGTAAGTCATCTATTTTGTTAAGCAGCCATGTATTCTGTTTAAGCAGAAATTCTTTTTGGAATTCTTCCTCTTTGGGTCTGCCTTCAGTGTTATTTAGAGAAGTCTCTATTTGTTATTTTTGTATGGTGTTGCTGTAATAGTTCCTTAAGAGTATCAGTCTGTTTTTGAGAATTTAATTTGAGGTTTTCCAAGTCATTTTTAAAGCCATCCATCTTCAAAGATGGTTCCTGTAAGGTAGATGTCATCAATTGCAGTTCTTTTTTCAAAGCAGCATCTGGATGAGAATCCCTTGAGTTGTTCATATTCAGTGACTCAATACATCTCCAACTTACTTAGGGTTACCACCTGTCCCACTTTGAGAGGGACAGTCCCTCACTGGGCAGTTGTGTCCTGCAAAAAAAATTGTAAAAATGGCAAATGTCATGAGAATTTTTTTTCCCATATTTTATATAATAGCTGCATAAAACAGTTATTCTGTATCTGAAACACCTAAATGTTATAAGAAACAGAATAATCAACTACAATGCTACAAGAAGCTTTTATTTGGGAAAAAAGTGAAGTTCTGTTCCTTGTACTGGTCATGGGTATGTCTTGGCCTGCAAAATCTTATGTTTGTACTGCAATTGTCCCACTTTGGGCATTTGAAAAGGTGGCATCCCTAAACTTACTTGACAGGAATTTTTTTTGTATATCTCCACCAAAATTTATATTTATATAGTTTAATAGTTTATCTGTAGGTTTCTGACATTTTAAACTAGAAAATAATAATATTTGTCTGTATTATTATACCAGTTTATGGAGCTCTCACAATTCACTTCTCTCAGTTAGCTATCTAGGCTCCACCCCCTTCTTTTCTTCTTCCGATGTAACAGTCACTTCCAGAGTGTTATCAAGTGTCTAGGTCTTGAAAATAACAGCTGTTAGTTCAAACAGATTGTACTTTTTAGTCTTTCTTTTCCTTGTTTGGTTGATTATCATCTCAAGGCCTTTAAAAGGTGCAACTATGGAGACTCCTAAGGGGTGTGAATCTTCTGGCTTCTTTGGTGCTAAAAAAAAGTTATTGTAAGATATTTTCCACTGACAGCAGCTCCAAGTCAAGAAACAGTGTAGAAGATAGTGGACTTGTTTCATGACCCTGCTTTTTATTAAAAACAATCTTGGGTTACTTTGTGGCTAGCAGTAAGATATTCCAGTTACATTTTAGGGAACCGTTTGCACATGAAAGTCTATCGATCCTTTCATAGTCAAGGGCTGGTATTCTGGTAAGTGAGCAGTGCAGGCAGAATTGGCAGACCTTTTTGCTCCCCTAGTGTGTGTCATATTCTTATGACTGATTCACTATATATTGAGTAAAGGCTCAATTACAAGTCATGGACATTCCAGGGTGTCCAATCCCCCTCACAGATGTGCAGTGTGAATAGTTCTAAAAGTGATGTTAGCAGTAACCATGGCAGTCAGGGCACTCAGAAATGATCTAGTCTGTTGTGTTCTACTAGGAGTATTGAATGACTCCATGGTCATGTGATACATAGACAGTAACAGAGAGTGGCCATGGAATTGTGGGTGCTGGTTCTTTCTCTTACTATCTAGATGACAGTAGTTTTATCTGTCAGGGTTTGCATTTTTCTCAAAGACAAACCAAGTCATTCTGTGCATCTGGATTGTAAGTACAAGCTGAAGTCATAGGTATTTCTTCTCCTGATGTTTGTGGGAATTCAGGAGATGGCTTCTTTGTCTCCCTTTACACTGTGTAGTTTCTAAATTGCTGTAGATACTCTTAAGAGTTCAGGAGAGGTACTACTTCAAGCATGCATTTTGCCTAGCTCCCATCAATCAGGGAGTTTTCCATTAGTCTGTTTTTTTTTTAATCGTCTTTTTTAAGTTATGTGGCTTCCCTTTGGCCAAGACAGCTATGGTTCTTCCTTCTAGAGCATGCCTGTCAATCCCAGGGAGGCACTTCTGCCAGCAGGGCCAGTTCTTTTTTTTTTTTTTTTTTTTTTTTTGTACTTTTGCAGAGTCGCCATTCTGTAGCATGGTTGCTGATATTCTTTTAACACAGCCTAATTCTTTTTGAAGATTGTATTGCTACTACTTCAGGGAATTAAAACCACAACCAGCAAGTCTTATTTATCTAAATTAAAAAATATGTACCTGTTAATTTCAGGTGAAATTTCTCAACTGCAAGTAGAAATGCTGGAGTACTTAACTTATTTCTTTCTCACTTGCTTAGCCTAGTGAGGTTGTCTTACTATTCAAGTCCATGTTTCTGCCTTATCACCCTGTCTTCCTTTGAAATCTATCCTGGCTTCTATTCCTTCTGTTAATTTGTTGGCAAAGGGAATTCTGCACTTTGTCTCCCAAAGTATGATAGTCCCACTGACTCCTAAGAAGTACGGTAGCATTTTTTAAAACAATATTTTCCTAACTGCCTTGACAGCTGTAACTCAGGTAAACAGGCTTATTAAGGAGTCTGTTGTTCATTGAGTGCTTCTAGCTTCAGCCACTTGTCTTGCATATTTTATTCAGTCCATGTGGCTACCATCTCTATAGCAGCCCCCCCCCCCCCCGACCTTGCCTATTCGTTCCCTATCATTGAGGGAGAACCAGTTATGGCATGACCAAAATCCAGACAAGCATGAAAGTTTTCCTTTTTCTGGACTTAACCTTTCCTAATAGCCGATAGGTGCATACAGTGATGTGAGAGTTTGCTGTGCCTTTCCCTATGAAGCATGGGTATTCCTGCACATGCTTTTTGAAGGCTACCACACAGACATTGCATAGAGCCAAAAGCATGTCCCTGTCCATTATACTTGTTTTGTCTGTCTCTTCGGTAAGTGATGGCACTGCAGGAGATCTTACTGACGTCTCCCCCTAGGCTAGAAGAGCTGGTATCAGTTGCTTACTGGCTCTTCCACTGTCCAGTTTGCTAGCTGATCACAGATTATTTGGGTCACAGCCCAAGTTTTACCCCTCTGAACCCTGAAGTGGGCATCATCTTATCCATATTTAGAGTCTCATCAGTAGAGGAGATCTGTAAGATTGCTGCATGGCCCTCATTTGTCAGCAAGTACTGCAAACTAGACTACATGCTGAAGCTACATTTTTCCAAGGTATATCACCTAGGGGCTTCCTCTCAGCCAGATTCCTGTAATTTTTAGTTCATGCCATCTTGTTTTCTTTCTTTATAACCTGACACATTTCTTTATTAATTCTTCTGGAATCCGTTGCTGTTAATTTTTTTACCAAGTTGAGTCATGGATTGTTCAGGCATGCTACTAATCGATATTTTATTCTGCAGTAATTTGTTGTTGCAGTTGGTGTCAAGCCAATCCAAGTACCTGAATTCTGACTTGATATCTTTCGTGCTAGTTGGCAAAGTACAATTTTGTAATTGATATAATAAAGGCAGCTGTATGTCATTGATCTCCTCTGGCTAATATTGTTACAGAGCCTGGCTGTCCATATAGAATCTTGGTTTATGGCGAATTTTCATGAAGGAGTGACATACAAAGGAAAAGATAGTCTTGTTCAAATCTTTAAACATCTAACCTTTTGCTTAACTGGTGCTATATGTTGCAGTGCATTGTAACTGATAAGCTGAAAGATCCTAGTTATGTTTTCCATGTAGTAAAAGAGCTTTAACTCTGATGCAGAAGTGTATGTTAAGTTATACTAGAAGAGTAAAGATTTTGCAACCTTTAAATGTGCCCTTGCAATCTGTAAAAATTTAAAAGAATATTTATGGCCAAAGGTAACTATTGATTTAGCAAATGGTACATTGAACACAAAGTTACCGATACTGTTACGTAATTGTTTTCTGGGTATACACTTGTGTGGCAGTTGCATTTGAACTATCTCATTCTAAATATAGCACAAATTGAATTTATTACTTTTTTTTTTTTAACACGAGTGATGGTTTTGTCTGTCTGTGTTCAAATTTTAAATCGAGGCAGTGAAAACAATCCCACCTGGCCCTGTACCACCCATTTTTTTTTTTGGGGGGGTGATATATGTTAATCTGCCACTCCCTCCAATTAAAAAACAATCAGGTAATCGATAAATGTTAGGATCAGAAAATTTAAACAACTCGTGTAATCAGGTCTAAACGACTCCTTAATCTACCTAGTAAATAAGAAGATAACTGTGTCTGTATAGATCTATTGTGGGGTTATTTGCATCGACTCTGGGGTCAGGGAGGTAAGTCTCCACTTTGCGTTCACTGTTTACTGCTTGTTGTACCACCTGGTTTTCACTGTATACGTAACAGAACCTTAGTGCGCACGACAGTTCTTAGAACCCTGTATACAACCCTTTATCACAAATCATAACTGCTTAGTAGTAGGAGGCTCATTCAGGACAGAGAGAGGCACTGAATAATGTTAAAGAACAACTTAAGGGTACCCCAGGTATAACTATTATAATGCACTTGGAGAATAGTCGGATGTCAGTGGCTATGCATTTCCTTGGAATGCCATAATGGAACTGATTATAGAGCAAGTTACTTCATTAAATATATTAAGATAGCCCACTAATGGTACTACTTTTCTAAAGTTTTACCTTTTGTATTTACTGTGGAATGGCATGCATAAGATTAAACTGTACTGTCCAGATAAGCTTCTGTAGGAGAAGCTTCAAAAAAAAACCTTGCTGTCATTTTTTTTTTTTTTTTTTGTAGGGTAGCAAACACTTGGAAATTTATCTGTGAGCTTACCAATTCAGATACATTGTTTTGCTGAGAGGGAAAAATGTTTGTTAAAAAAAATGAGGTACTTTATATAGATTCATAAAGTCCAACTGGGCATTCCTAGAGTTGGAGAAGGCATATGACAAGGTCCCAAGAAAGCTGATTTTGGGCAGTGCTGCGGTGGTTCGAAGTCCCAGAAACATTGGTAGAATTGTATACAGATACAAGGACCCAATGACTCCGGTACAAACACTGCTATTCATACTGGTGATGGACTACATTAGCAAACAGGTTGGATGGGACAGATCAACAAGGTTACTGTATGCAGACAATGTGGCATTTACAGGCAGACTCTAAGCAAGAACTTCAGCAAACGATAGGAAAATTGAATGCAAAACTGAAGGCACATGGGATGAAACTAAGCACAGATAAGACAGTGGTAATGGCAGCAAATTGGGGAAATCAGAAGAAGCTGAGAATTGAGATAGAAGGGAAGAGAGTGGCACAAGTATAAATAGCTTCAAGTATCTGGGAGGGGTTGCTGGGGAGAAGGGAAGTCTGAATGAAGAGGCAAAGCTAGAATCAGAGGGATAGCAGCCAACTGGCATAGAGGCTCAGCTATAGTGATTGACAGAAGAATGCCAAAGGAGCTGATAAGTAAGGTGTACATGACAGTGGTGTGGCCAGTACTACTGTATGGTACAAAAACCTGGGCAGTAAAGACAGAGCAGATGAAGAAGCTAGAGGTGATGGAAATGAAGTCCTTTAGAAGGGTGGATGTATGCACACTGTGGAACAGATGAAGAAATGAGCACATAAGAGCAGAAGCCAAAGCAGCTGCAATTGCAGAAAAGAGGACAGATTGCAGTGGTTTGGACACATGCAGGAAGGCAGAAGACAATCTGGTGAAGAAGATTTGGGACAGACAGGAAGAAGGGAAGAGGAAACAAGGACATCCAGTAAAGGGGTGGATGGATTGTGTGAAAGAAGAACTGTGACAGTCAGGCATGGGTGTTGAAGAAGGCAGGAGTGTAGCACTGAATCGTAAGAGATGGCAATCGTTAACACGATATCCCAACCCCATGTAGAAAATGGGAAAAAGGGAGCTGCTGCTGATGATGATATAGATTCATAGACTTTTACTAAGCTAACAACCCTGGGGGTCTTTCTAAGCATAGCCATGTTTTCCTGAAAGAATAATGATGTCTTACATCCAAATAGGACATTGAGTGCCAGGCATTTATAAGCTACCTCTGTGCTTAAGAGGCATGGGTGCCAGGCAGTCTTTTAACTGCAGACTGGTTTCCAGGTTGGGTATAGATACCAGTGTTAAGGTACAGAGTTCTCATTTGGGTCGAACGGTCTGTATTGGAGGAAATCAAAAGCTATACAAAATATAACTTTTAAGAGGTGTGGAGATCCTAGAGCTACCTCCATTGTCATCATGAAAGCAGATGTCTGTGCACATAAGTCGCATTTGTAAAAGTTTATTTGTTACCAACTCAACTACGAGATTATAGGGTCATTAAAATACAAAGAGGACAAGTATGGAGCAACAAATGACTTCATCACAGGCTGCAAAAAATCTAAAGTAGCACATGATGGAGTAAGGCGTGAGTAATAAAGTGCTAGGGGTGGGGCGTGTTATCACATTATCGGTCAATATCACTTTCAGATGAGCTGCAGAAATGGTACACATTTATGAAGTTGTCTGGATCTGCAGGTCTTCCCTTAGTTGCTACACCAGTATTACAGATGAGGGAACACCCAATACATAGGAAGGCTAGCCTCCCCATATCTTTCTTTGTCTTATCAGTTAGCAGGTCTTGCCTTTGATGTCTGCCAACATAGTAGATGAGAGAACACCCATAAAAAAGAAGTGTTTACCTACTTCCTCTCCCAGTGACTTAATTTCTGCCCTACTGCTGTAGTATTCAGGTTCCTATTGCCAGATCGCTGACACAGTTTGTCTAATGCGTCTTGATCAAACTGACAAGAGCGAAAAGGCAAAATAATGAAGCAACTTTTCAGCGAATATTCGCTTGGCCACTTTTGTTACTTTGCCATTTTCAGCAGTGTAGTGCGATCTCGGAGTTGGTATATTTAAGTAGGGGGGTGTGGGGGGCACAACCCCCCCACTTTATGCAATGTTTTTTTTTTTTTTTTAATTTCAGATCAGCAGTTTTTTTTTCCCTTGGAAAAAAATCGTTGTTCTGAGGTTTCGATGTAAGCTTCCGCTTACATGGGGTTGATTATTTATTGTTCGCTTTTCTAAGCGTGCAATAATATAATATAGACCCTAGTATTCATTTACTACTGGAGTTTGTATCACTGCAAATGTTTTTTTTGTCATTTTTTTCATGTTTTGATGTATTGTGTTTTAGTCACTAAGACCTCTATTCCAAAAATGCTGTTGTGGGCTTCTAGTCAAGGAGTAACTTAAGTAACTGTGTTTTATATCTCTAAGCCAAAAAAGTACTTAATTTAAACTTTAGATATTTTGTTAAAGTAGTGACTTTTAGGTTTAATTAAATAAATATTTTTAAAACCACGAGAGTGGCAGGAAGGAGAGATAACATCTGTAAGTGCACAGCTTTCTATTTGCAGTGCTCCAGAATCCTCCACTGGGGGTCTTTTTCTTACTTCAGATCATATGTAACATAAACTGAGAGAAAATTGTACCAGGTGCTGTGACTGTTGATTTGACAGCACCTGTTTATCAACTATTCTGCCCTTCACTCAGTGTTTTAGGCATGGAGCAACATATATACGTGAGCACAAGTACTGGCAAAGCAGCAGCAAAGAAAAATCATCATAGTCATCAACCACCACCTTTTTTACTATTTTCTACATGAGGGTCGGGTGTTGTGTCAACTATCGTCATATCTCTCAGTTCAGTGCCACTCTCCTGCCTTCTTCAACACTCATGCCTACTAGATGTTGCAAATCCTTCTTTGCTGGGCACCCTGTCTGTCCCATGTCATCTTCACCAGATTGTCTTCTGCTTTTCTGCACATGTGCCTGAACCACCATAATCTTTTTTCTTTGATCTTTTCTGCAACTGGAGCTACTTTGGCTTCTACTGTTATGTCCTCATTTCTTCATCTGTCCCACAGTGTGCATCCTACAACCAGTCTGGGCACTTCATTTCCATCACCTCTGGCTTCCACAATTGCTCTGCCTTTACTGCCCAGGTTTCTGTAACACACTGTAGTGCTGCTCACAACAGTTTTTTACACCTTATTTTTCAGCTTCTTCGGCATTCTCCTGTCATGCAGTATACCTGACAATCTGTGCCATTTGGCTGCAGCCCTTCTGATTCTAGCTTTGACCTCTTTATTCAGGTGTCCCTTCTTCTCAACCACCCCCCCTAGATACTTGAAGCTATTAACCTGTTCCACTTCCTTCCGTTCTGTCTCATTTCTCAACTTCTTCTGATTTCCCCCATTTAATGCCATTACCACTGTCTTATCTGTACTCCATTTCATCCTGTTTCTCATCAGTTTTGCATTCCATTATCCTATCCTTTTCTGTCTAGCTCCAAGTCTACCTGTAATGCTACATTGTCTGCATACAGCAGCTTTGTTGTTCTGTCCCTTTTGACCTGTTCGTTAATGTAGTCCATCACCACTATTAAGAGTAGTGGGCTCATAGCTGAACCCTGATGCACACCCACTGGGAACCCCCTCAGAGAGACCGAACATTGTTAATACTTGAGTCATTGAGTCCTTGTACACAGCTTGCAGTAATTCTACCAGTGTTTCTGGGATTTCACACCACCACGGGACTGCCCAAATCAGCTTTCTTGGGACCTTGTCATATGTTTTTCCAAGTCTAGGAATCCCCATTTGGACTGTTTCCTCATCTCTGTTCTCAACTAACTGTTTCACTGCAAACATTAGGTCAGTTATGCTACATTGTGATCTGAATATAAACTGCTCATATCCCATATTGCTTTCTACTACTCTGTGTATTTCTTTATCACTCCTCCTCGCCAGAACTTTCATGCACTTTGACAGGAGTTTGATATCTCTGTACTGCCCACAGTTGTGAATGTCCCCTTTGTTCTTGAACACTGGCACTAGTATGATCATTATCCATTCAGCTGGAATACACCTTTCTTTCCATGTTTATCCCCTATCTCACCGAGCATCATGCCATATCTGCTGTGATCTCATCGGAGCCTGCCCAATTAATTTTCCTTAGTGCTGTTCTTACTTCTATGGCAGGCTGCTCCTCTTTTTTCATCATAGGCTGTGTCTAGTGAGGTTTTCTGCATTCAGAAGCTTCTGGAAGTACTGCTTCCATCTGCCTTTTATACTCTGTGGACTGGTGAGCAGGTTGTTGCTTCCATCTCTTATGAAGGCTGTCTTCTTTATCTTTCTGTCATTGATACATTGATGATTGCAACTGATATAGTTTCTTTGTTCCATCTACTTTCACTTTCACTTTCTCGAAGTTGATAGAGTGCCTTTGTTTTTTGCTGGTTCTCAGACTGTTAGCCAGCTAGTATTCATTCCTACCCTGGTCTATTTTCTCCAACTTTAACTGAACTCCTCCTTTCTTTTGATGGCTTCTTGGAGTTCTGCATTCCACCACCAACTTTCCTTATGTGCCTTACTTTCATACTTTATGGGCCACGTCTCTTCTGTAGTCCCTCACACATGCTGTTTTGAGATGCTGCCATTCTTCTTCAGCTTCACCTATTTTCTCTTCTTGAGGTAGTAGAGCCATGAGTAATTTCTTGAACTGCTATGCTTTCTTTCCAGTCAACTTCCAGGTTTTAAGCCTAGTCTGTGTTGACCTTAAAGCCTTCTCTGACACTGCCTCAGCTAATCGTTGCTGACTGTTTCACTGGGATGACTTTGCAATTGCTGGCTGTACCCCAGTGCTCTTTCTTTACTAGGAAGAAGTCTAGCTGAGTTGCATGTTGGCCACTTTTGTGTGTGATCTGGTGACTGTCTCTCTTTCTAAACCTTGTGTTGACTACTGCCAAGCCATTTGCCAGGCAGAAGTCTAGGATGGCTTCTTCTTTATTCCTGTTTCCCCACTCATATGGATCCAGGCATTGCATTCAAGTCACCCATGATTAACACCAATTCATGTTGACCTGATTTATCTTGTACATCCTGCAACTACTGTCTGAATGCAGGCTCTTCCTCACTATCACAACCCTGCTGTGGGGCATAGGCTGAGATTATGAATACTGCCTTATCATTAGGCTGGAGTTTGATTGCCATGGGTCAGACCCTAACTCTGATGAAATTGCTCACTGCCTTCTGAAGCTTCTCCCTCACCACAATTCCCACACCATTTTTAGCCTGTAAAGTGGCTTTACTGCTTGGATACATAGGCTGTCCAGCCTTGTCTGTATCATCATGTCATCCACTTCTAAACTGCACTCTCATGAACCTGCATTGAGTAGCATATTTCATGTTTGACAGGTTGATTTTTGTTTTTTTTTTACATCTGGCTTTCGTTTAACAGACCGACAGAACAGGATGTAAGGACTGCTTGGGTCCGCATGGGTGGGGCAGCAAGACTAAAGAAGATGAGTTTGAGATGGAAACACTCAGCATGTTCTTCAGAGTTGGAAAAACACCACCGAGACACAGGGTAAACATGTAAACTCCAAACAGGCATTAGCTGCAAGTTGGGATCAAACCTTATGCTTTGTGTATGAGAGGCAAAGACATTAACCATTATGCCAGATGGTCTCTTAAAGTGATGTGTACTTGATTATGTACAATCCTCGTACCCTGTTATTATAACTCGAACAGGAATTGTGCCAGATTCCACTATTGACTATAACTGTGTCATTGCTGTAAGGACCTTGAAAGGTAAACAGAACCCTTCATTCAAAATAAAAAGAACTTTGACCTTAGTATCTTAATGTCGGTGCTTAAAAGAACCATTTGGAATATTCTTGAACTCATTCACCATGATGGCACTGTCAGTTACTTAAACCTCTGTCAACATTCTGGACTTTTAGTGCCCCTAAGTGGAAAGGAATAAAGGCTGAAACCATTGCATACCTAACTACTGAAGGTGTGTCATTTGTACGTAGTAGAGATCAAGCATGGAAAACATCAGGACAAAAATTCCACAACTGGTATTGCATTATTTAGAGCTTCATAATCAAGTAAAGGTGGCTATTTCCTGTAGCACGTTCATGAAAATCATGCTAAGAATCTTCTGGTGTAGTATCTTAACTACTTAAATCCGCCCTGTGTGCTGAGAGACAGTCTTACAAGACTATCTGCAAATATATAGAGCTGAGTATATTTTTCTGTATTATTCTGTATTATAGAGCTAAATTGTTGCTTAGATATCTGTTGTCTTACTGTTCTGCAGATATACAGAGATCAGTATATATTTTTTTGGTTTTATTAAAATTTGCACTGTGATTCCCTCACATCTCTGTTGAAACTGTCTTCCCCACCCTCCCTGTTCTTGGTTGTAGTTTAAATTTGGTGACTTTTGCAGTGCCCGCCCCACTGTAGATTTGATCTAGGACACTCCCCCAGTCCCATCTCTTTACTGCATTCTGCCTAATAAACCCTTTCTGCACTTGCTTTTAGTCCTTTTTAATTTAATTACATTTTTTCAAACTGTGTGTGGACTAATATTGCTACATACTCAAGTGTGCCAGCTTGCACTGCATGTGAATTGTTTTTACTACTGTTTTTGCTACTTTTCTGGAAAAAAAAATTGTAAGCCTGTTTCCTACCTTTCCTGTAATTAGTGTTCCAGATACAGATTTGCTGTATCCAGGACTGTTTGTAAGCTTCTGAGCCCCCCAAGCCTTTCTGTGTTGGAGGGAAGCCTTCTAGCTTATCAGTGGGAGTGGTAAGCATTAGGTAACCTGTCTACCACATTAGGAGTGGTTCTGGCCCAGAATTTGTAGTTATTGGCCATTTGGGTGGTCTTCCATCTCTCTCAACTTTCTGATTTGAAGGCCTGCATTTGCACTTGTTTCTGTCCTGTAACTCCTGGGCCCATCTCATTTGCTCACTCAAAAAAAAAAAAAAAAAAAAAATGTATCTGCTTTTACTGTATTTGTGTTTCTTTCTACTTTATTTTGCTTTTGCGTCATCTTAAAAGTACTCAATTGTATTTATTACTGCTTGGTGTAACTCATTCTAAGCCTTTTAGTTTAAGCACTTGGGCTTCAGACCAGTTGTTTTACATTAAGAAGGTTTGTGGTCTGCACTGTAGTGGCAGAACAGGTAGCTTACATCCTTCTAAGTTGGGAACTGCTGATTGAGGGCTCAGTGTCTGTTATTCTAAAAGTGTATTAATTCTGGTTTAAGCACTTGGGCTTCAGGCCAGTTATTTTACATTAAGAGGGTTCGTGGCCTGCACTCTTGTGGGAGGAGAGGCTGGACTCTGCCCTTCTGAGCTGGGAATTTCTGGTTAAAGGCTTATAGTGCCTGCATATTTGAACTGCTTCTTACTGAAATTGGTACACCTTGTTTGCTGTAGCATAGACTAGATCCAGGCCTGCTGAATCTAGCTTTGTTTGTATAACTTGAGCACTAATCCAGGCATTCTTTAAAGTATTCAATTGTATTTATTACTGCTTGGTAGTAACTTGATTAAAGTGTAGCTATCATTCTAAATCTTTTGGATTAAGCACTTGGGCTTCAGACCAGTTGTTTTTCATTAGGAAGGTTTGTGGCCTACATTGTGGTGGCAGGACAGGTAGCTTACATCCTTCTAAGTTGGGAACTGCTGATTGAGGGCTCAGTGTCTGTTATTCTAAAAGTGTATTAGTTCTGGTTTAAGCACTTGGGCTTCAGACCAGTTATTTTACATTAAGAAGGTTCGTGGTCTGCACTCTTGTGGGAGGAGAGACTGGACTCTGCTCTTCTGAGCTGGGAATTTCTGGTTAAAGGCTTATAGTGCCTGCATATTTGAACTGTTTCTTACTGAAATTGGTACACCTTGTTTGCTGTAGCATAGACCAGATCCAGGCCTGCTGAATCTAGCTTTGTTTGTATGCTTGTTGTTTGTTTGCTTGTTATTTCCCTGAAACGCTAATTCCACCTAAAACGCGGCTTTTCAGCGCTTCTGTGGATCCCTAGTGATACCTGCATTGCTTACTGCACTTATTTCTTTGTTTCACGTGAAAGAAAGTTACTGTTTGTCATTTTTGCATTTAAGTTACCAGTAACACATTGCATTTAAGTTACCTGGCACTTGCTCACTAAAGCAATTATATTTATATAAGTCAGCACTAAAAAATTAAAAGCACTACACCCTCACAAACTCCCCTTGAGTACCTTGTTCCCCACTGGCCCCTTCTTTCAATTATAAAGGAATTCCCAATGCTATTCTAGCATGTCCAAAGGTCAGTTGTCAATCTCCTCTCCGGTCCAGCTGGTGAATCTGGGAATCTTGAGGCAATGTTACAACTGCCTCATGTACACAGACAACCCTCTCCTCCTCCCAACAAATTCCAACACATGTGAGAGATGCAACCATATAGCCAAACTGGAGGCTAAGCTCTCTCAACTCAGTACTGGCGTAACCAGTCAGGAGGAGAAGGAAACCACATTCACTACAATTCCAGTCTCACATAGACCTACCACGACAGCAAACCAAACGCATAAACACACAAAAACATACTCGGAGGCTCTAAATAAAAATCTGCCTAAGCAGTAGAGACCTCCAAAGCAGACACCCAAGCAACCGCTACCCCAAAACAAAACACGTGCAACACATAGCTCACAAAGCCAGTGTGCCGAACAGTCACAGCCCGTAAGGCTAAACAACACACCTGATACACTTGTAATAGGTGACTCTATCGTCAGGCACACTGACGTCCTGCTCACCAGGCTGAACAAGGAGAAGGTCACGGTGAGCTGCCTGTCGGGTGCTAGGATCCGCCACATAACACAAGCACTCAGGTCACTCCAAGGCAGGTACAAATATGACTCTGTCATTGTCCATGCTGGTGTGAATGACCTGA
This sequence comes from Protopterus annectens, assembly GCF_019279795.1. NCBI lineage: Eukaryota > Metazoa > Chordata > Ceratodontiformes > Protopteridae > Protopterus > Protopterus annectens. Next base: position 915,546,930 of record NC_056729.1, read on the forward strand.
GATGTACCTCCCTGGACTACATGAAAAGAGACATAGAGGAGCTCTCTGAGCATGTAGCCCAGGCCGGTATGACCCTGACCTTGAGTAGCATCTTACCCTCACCAAGAATGATGCCACAATATGAAGACAAGATCATCAATTTCAACAATTGGCTTAAGTATTGGTGTCATTCAAAGGGGATCCAATGCCTGTCAGCCTGGGATGACATGCTCGACAAGCCACGATGCTTCGCTAGGGACGGCTTGCACCTGTCACCCCTGGGCTTTCGGATATTGGCAAAGGCTCTTGCTACCCCCATAGTGCCTTTTTTAGGCAAGGCTCAAAAGACAAACCCACCTCCGTAGGTATCACAAGGGATAAGAAACTAAGAGTAGTGCTACTGAATGCCAGAAGTCTAAACCTCAAGATGCACACACTCAAAACTCTCCTTAGCATGGAGAACATCGATATCTGTGCAGTAACAGAAACCTGGTTCAAGGCTCCCGAGAGCACCCCAGCACTACCAGGTTATACCTCATGCCATGCTTTTCGGCCCCAAAACTTGGACAGAACCACAAAAGGAGGAGGAGTATCAATATTCGTCAAAGATACCCACACCTCAAGGTTGGTGGCACAGCACGAAGCATCAGAGACTATCCATGTGCAACTAACAGTGGGTAAAACTGTCTTCCAGTTTCTAGCCTACTACAGACCACCCTCCCAAACCCAGGAACCCCACTCGGCCTTTCTGAGAGCATTGGAAAATATGAAGGTCTCTCCAAACACCATTATATTGGGCGACTTCAACTACCCAAACATAGACTGGGAGCATTGCTCTAGCTCCAACACCCTAGCCCAAAGATTCCTAGAATTTATAAACTCAAATGCTATGGAACAACTTGTTACCACTCACACAAGAGGGGAAAACATACTGGACCTGATCATCACCAACATGGGGACTCTGTGCTCCAGACCAGAAGTGTATCCCTCTCTGGTAAGATCAAACCATAAACTAATCTCATAGGTTCATAGGTTGGTACTAGGCTATCAGCCCTAGGGCCTATACAAACCTAGCCATAACAATTCCCTGGCTATTTCTTCCCACACTATTTACTTCCCTGGACCCCTGTCTAGCAGGGCGACTGACGTGATCCCCGGGGTGAATTTCCTTTCTCCCATCCAATCGTCAAGGTTCCTTTTGAAGAGGACCAAAGAGGCACTCTGCTTGACATGTATGGGCAATCTATTCCAGAGTCTGGGGAGTCTCTGGGTCAGGAACCTATCCCTCCAGCATGTTTTATTTATTGTGATGACAAGATTTAGATCCCTGGAGCGTGTGGCTCTGAGGGATTGGGATTTCTTTAAGTGTAGCATGTCCAACAGCTCTGGGTTTGACATGGCCTTGTATGTTAAGCAAAGATCGCCTCTGAGTAGACGATATGCAACCGAGTATAGCTGGATCTTCACATCCCGACCCCACCCCCTGCCCAGAAAACCACAGTGAAAACCTTCTCTAAAGCAAATTTTACACTCCTCAAAACCGAGGTGGAATCCTTCAAAGCCCCCGGGCCTGTGGAAAATACGGCCCAGACCACAGAATCCTTTATAAATGCATTCTATGAACACCTTCAGGAATGCATGGATCATGCAGTCCCAAATAAAACCAAGACCCAATCTTCCAAAGGCAAACGTCCTGTCTGGTGGACCCCAGCCATAAACAAACTATACAATAGAAGGAGGAAGCTACTACATGATGGAGCAAAATCCCAAAAAGGGAAGGCATCTCTGATCAGTGTTAGCAAAAAACTACGGGCACTCATAAAATCGTCTAAGGCCAGCTTCAAGAGAAAAAATGCACAGGACACTAAGGATAATCACAAGGCTTTCTTTAGTTATGTTAGGAACCTGGGTGGGAATTCCCAGATATGCTCAGAATTAGTCCAAAATGACAAAAAAATACACCGAACCCACAGACATTGCCAACATCCTAGCTGACAGGTTCAGCAACCAAAAGGGCAAATATCTATCCCAGCAGAGTGCTTGCCCCCCTGACATCTCAGATGCTCAGGTAAGAGACGCCCTCTCCAAAGCAAAAAACACAGCATCAATGGGACCAGACGGTGTCCCGGGCTGTGTCCTATATTAACTCCAAGAAGAGCTAAACCCAAACATAAAACTACTGTTCAGTCTCAGCCTTACTATAGGATATGTACCCAAAGAGTGGCGTACAGCAACAGTGGTCCCTCTCCACAAAGGTGGTGCCAAAACAGATCCTGGAAACTATCACCCCATAAGCCTGACTAGCTTGGTCTGCAAACCTATGGAAAGGATCATCATGGACCTCATAAATAAAGATATTGGGGACCTACAGACACTGGATCCTACCCAGTTCGGCTTTGTTAAGGGCAGATTCTGCCTCTTAAACCTGGTCGATTTCTTTGAAACAGTCACCAAGGCCATTGACGAGGGGAAGGTGGTCCACACAGCTTACCTGGACCTCGCAAAAGCCTTCAATACAATACCCCACTCGGGCATTATAGATAAGCTCACCAGCTGAAATATAAACCCCTATGTCACTAGATGGGTTGCAAACTGGCTGTGGCTGACCAAGTTCGCAGATGACTGCAAACTGGGTGCCATAATCGACTCTCCAGCCGACACAAGCATCCTCCAAAAGGGCCTCATAGAAACAGACAACTGGTGCCAGAGCCATGGCCTCAAGCTAAATGCCAAAAAGTGTATAGTCATCCCCTTTGGCAAAAACAAAGTGCCCACAAATTACCACATAGGTGGTAATCCATTAAGTACAGAAGAAGTAATTAGGGACCTGGGGACCCAAGTTGATAGCAATCTCTCATTTGACAACCACTTGGCCAAAGTGGTTAGAAAAACATTTTATATAGCCCACCTAATCATGAAGGGATTCACATCTAGATCAGGGGAGGTCATCGTGCCTCTTTACTTATCCCTCATCATGCCCATAATTGAGTACAATGCCCCTTTTGGGATGTACCTTACCAGACACCTGCAGCAACTGGAAAGACCCCAAAAGTACCTCACCAAGAGGATCAAAGGGCTCAAACAGATGCCATATGCTGCCCGGTTAAAGAAACTCTAGCTCTACTCAGTGGCATACCGCCTGCTCAGAGGTGATCTGTGCCTGACGTGTAAAGCCATGTCCAACCCGGAATTAATGGACATGCTGCACCTCAGAAAATCCAAATCCCATCGAGCTATGCGCTCGAGAGACTTGAACCTCAGCACTGAAATAAATAGGACATGCTGGAGGGACAGATTCCTAACCCAGAGGCTCCCTTCACTCTGGAATAAAATCCCAGTCCAGGTTAGGCAGAATCCCTCATTGACTCTCTTCAAGAGGAATCTTGATGAGTGGATGGGAGGTAGGTTTTCCCCAGGTATCTCTTCTGTGTCACTGTTAGACAGAGGCACAGTATACTAACCTCGAAAAAGGGCATAGCAAAATTAATTTAAAATGGGTGGCGAAAGCCAAGCACACTCTGGCTAAGCTTAGAAATGCCCTAGGGCAGATAGCCTAGCATGAATCTATGAAGAAAATAAATGTCCACTCCCTAACATATATAGTCACAAAGTAACCTGCAAGTGATAATGAACAGTACTCAGCATTGAAACAGTTCTTTCTGCTCCATGTCCCCCTCCCTATGCTGGTCACAGAACATTTAGTAATAACTGAAATATTTGAATTCTATCCAGCACAAGCCTCTGTTTCTTATAAAATGCTTTTTTAGCTCAGACCACATTCGTAGATCTTGTTAACCTGTACTAAACATATTTTAGCTAGCTGCCAATGGAATAGCCATTTTAGTAAACAGAACTATTATGGAATCATATGTTCCTGAAGTATGAAAGGCTTCAATTAGGATCTACTTCATTAACTCATGACTACATGTTCGGATTCTGTTATCTCACTGCTGGTCATTTGAAATTGCTTTTACTTGTTATCGGCACTAAATTAACAAGTGTTTTTGCACTGAGTCGTACTCACCTGCAACCCTTCCGATTCAAGCGCTCTGTTCCACATCTCATATATATATAGCCCCCCCTCGGATGCAACAGCTTGGAGAAAGTGTATTGGAAATCAAGTTGCTGTATTCTAGGTTCTCACCCTCAAATACACTGACATTCAGTTGTGTGAGTATTTGAGATATGTGCAGCTGGAACATGTGTAATACAGACCAACAGTTATCCTACATCATAAGGGTGAACTGTCTGTGGAACTTTATAGGCCAGTTGCCCAGGTTTCGCTCTTCTCAAATGAACAACATGGTTTCCAGTCAGGGCAAAGCACAAAAATGCAACACTAGCATTAACCAACTGCATCTGCAGTAAACTGCAGGACTCCAGAGTAATTAGGTCTCAGTCTATCCTCGGACTGATGCTTTCTCTAAAGCAGAATCCATTTCTGTTTGAGTACATCATGGCTCAGTACTTTGGTCACTACTAATATAATATTTTTGTTAATAATGTGTATGTGACTTCATATCTTCTGGATGATATTCAGAACTCTGATTCCACTGTCCTAAAGCCATCTAGATCTCCCTAATAAGGTAACTAGAGTTTACAGCTGTTTTTAGCAGCACCGAACAGTAGTTGACCAGCTTCAGCCTACTACTAAACAGCAATAAAACTAAATAAAGATTAATCAAGAGTTTTCTGTTACACCCTTATTGGCAACTTTATTATCTCAGGCACAAGCAGTCACATTGACAAAGCAGAACATAAGAGGACACTTGGAATGGTTGTGAGTCAGCACTTGAAATTCAAACAACATATTCAGAAAGCTGTTGTTGGATAAGTACTGGCTAGTTGCTATGTGGGCCATTTTAAGCGTAGCTAGCTTCACAGAGGAGAATCAAACCTTTGTACCTTGTGTCATTGAGGCTAACACCTTGATCATTATACTAACCCCCAATCCCATTGATTTGTTAGGAAGATAAATCAGAATTTCGAATTCCTTTATAGAGTTAAACTGTGCTTAAACACGTTTGAATAACTGCAGCCCACTATTTCTTTCTTGCCAGTCTCCTGTATCCCTCTACAGTTTTAACTTGCATAATACACAGCCACATTACCCAACCTTTTATCACATGAAAAGTGGACCTAACATTGTTTGTTCTTGCCTTTAGCATCCAGTCATAAAAACATTGTCTAGTGGCACGTGCCTCACACAAAACTAAAGTTGCAAACCCAGAAACTTATCAAAATATTAAAATCATTGTCAGTGAGACTGATTGATTCTGTACAGTGTGCGTGTCCAGAGCAAATTTGAAATATCGTCGTATCCTGCCTACTGTCATTTGAAGCATAACTGATACTATTTAGCCTAGAGTCCCTCTTTCCTCAAATATTTGCCTCATTCATATAAGATTTTAACGTTCTGTCACACTCCATTTTCGGGAATCCCCAGCATACTTTCTTTCCCCGCTTGCATTTTCGTTTCCATCTTCCATTTCAGAATCGGTGTCTCGTTTGTAAGTATTACATGTGTTGTTATAGCAATAACCCACACCTGGGTGTGGGTAATGCTGGATTTACCCACGGTTGGTGTGGTTTGGTCACGAGGGTGAAGCCCGAGTGGCCAAACAAAGACAACCGTGGGTAAATCCAGCATTACCTACACCCAGAAGTGGGTTATTGCTATTATACAATGACATTATTTAAGAACAAAATAATTACTTTTCTTAAATAATGGCATTGTATGATGCCTCCTTGCTGCCCTTCCGCAGCTGTCTGGTATTCTGCGGCAGCTCTGATGTACTTGCGCATGCATATGCTGACGCAGTACATCAGAGCTGTGGGCAAAAGCAAGATCTCCGTTGCTTTTTACAAACCGTCTCGCTATGTTAAAGGAGTTTAACATAGCGAGACACCTTTCAAAAAAGCAACAAAGACAGGAAGATCTCAGTTACTTTTTTTAAACTGTCTCGCTATGTTAAACTCATTTAACATAGCGAGACAGGTTGTAAAAAGCAACAGAGATCTTGCGTTCTCCGTTGCTGTAAAAAAAAAAAAGAGTTATACTAATGGAAAAAGTCCGGGCGACCAGACCTTTTTCCATTACTATAACTCTGATTTACAACATGCACACTGACCAATCAGTGTGCACGTTTTGGAATAATAATGGGGGGTCGTTGTATAATTATAAATTTGCTACATTATCACAAGAAAAATCCAAATTTGCATTTCACATTGTGACACTTTTAGTTATCATTGAGCCTGCACGTTTAAGTAAATAGTTACAAGTTAGCAGTGCATTTCTGTAGTGAATGGTTTTGCATTCATACCGAACTCTGTCCCTTCATACCTGTGTAAGTTGTAGGGTAATGTGCACATTTTGTGGTAGAGATTCTCCATTATTCAGCGTGGTATTCAGCTGTTTGTTTGTCTTATTTCTTATATAGTGTTCTTTGGGGCATTTCTGATTAGACCTTCACTGAAAACAGTCTGTTCCTAATCAGACTGTCCCGATTAAAAGATGTAGCTAGACGGACAGACAATTACTTTCTGTAGTACTATGTTAATTTGTTTGACAGTACCTGCAATCAGATAGTATCTTCTAAACAAGAGAACTGCAGTGGTTGCAGTTGTAAGTAAAATCTACAAGAAGACCTTAAAGAAATTCAAATAATCGAAAGTCTAGTGACCTGAAGAATTAAAATCATGGATTATTTGAGGCTGTGTGAGGTCTCTCCTTGTGAGTGTAGAATCCCTGCCATACTGCATGAGCTCAACACCAGACCTGATGCAGGATTCTGCTGTCTTCACACCACCAAGGCAGATTCTTCTCAGTACACTATGCACTCAGACAGCATGGGTTCAGTCTATTTCAAGTTATCCCTAGTAAGTAACTTTGCACATCTGATGCAAACTAAACAAGCAATTCTTACAATTTATAATTCCAACAGTGTAGTCCAAAGAAGGAATCAGCCATATAGCTTTAACAACATATTGTTAAAGTCCAAATCAACCTAAATGTTATACATCTATGACCCTAACCTTGACAGAACATTTACAAGAGAGGATTTTATGGTATATATTCTTTGACAGAATAACCTTGTTTTAATCATTTCAATGTGGACTTGACTTCTAAATAACATGCCCTAAAGTGCATAAAATTTGTTAATCCCTGACAGTTTTACCTTGAATACCACACTTTAAATCAATTAATTCATTAGTTTTTGGTAACTCATGAATTTGCTTACAAAAGGGCTATAACAAAGCCTGTTAAAGAATAAGAATCCAGTAATCGTGAAATAATTATAGAAAACCAATCACAGACAGAGAACAAAAGTCACAATATTTTAATAATTCTTAATGTAATGCCAACACATGATCCCAGTGAACCACTAAACACTTAACATATGAAAACAGTTATAGCACTTATATGCAGTTATAACAGTCTCATTAAAAAGTGGTGTTCATGGCCGTAAAGTACTAATCAGAGACAGAATGTGACACATTGATATCACACCCAGCCCAAACATCAGCCCAGTATATAGATAGATTATTTTATATTATGTGGGTTTAAAAAAAAATCTTCTAATTATAACTCCACACACACAAACTACGGTGGTGGTGCTGCCGTAGCGTTGTCGCCTCACAGTAAGACGTTGTCCTGTTCGATTCTCAGCTAGAGCGTCTTCTGTGTGGAGACATGCGTGAGTGGGCGTACGTTCATTGAAGGTTGTGTGTCAGGGCCGGGAACTTGGCATATAAAAATCTACTGCCAATCATTAGCGGACCGGAGTTCCGCTGTGGCTACCCCTAACCGGGAAAAGCCGAAAGACACAACACCATAACTCCACACATGCAGTTCAAAATCTGTTAACAGAACTGGTGCATCTTAACCTGTGTAGACTCATCACACATAATCGATTTTGTACATAGCAAGGATTGATATCACATTTTAAACATTTTATATGTAAAAGTAGTTATAAAAAGCAGAAGACAAAACTGAAATTTATGGCCATAATGAAATGTTCATACATGAGTGTCATACAATTGTCATTTTTTCCTGAACATTAGCTCTTTATAGAGTTCTGTAAGTCATTTGTACTGAAAAAAAAATTATTTAAAGACAAAATTATAATTCTGCCTTTAGTTCAGAGTCAGTTGTTTGGCACAGGCACATGTCATGACACTGTTACATTGTGCCAGTGAGTGCCATTTATCCACTCTTGGAGACTACTTATTATAGGAGTCCCTAGTTTAATTCTTGAGTGGCTGTATTTTGAAGAGCAAAAATAAAATTAGAAATCACTTTCACACAAAATGATTATTCTGCATCCCTCCCTTCTCACCATCATTACCATTATTTCCCAGAAGTTCAGCGTCTCAAAAGTGACCAGGCAGCATCTCTGTTCCCACTGCGTATGTTCCTGTGTGTGCAAGTAAGATCTGCCGTACCCTTTCCATAGTCAAGCTCTTGCTTCCATGCTTCTTCTAATTCAACAATGTCCAAGCATTCATTCATTCCCTTTTTCATGTTCCACTGTTATAGCCTCCATGCACACACAATGGCATTATGAAAACCCTTATAGCCTGTTCATCTCTGACTAAGCCAAGGTAAGCAGTTCCACCCCCTTAGAAAAACACTTTTAGTATTACTGGAAATTGAAACTTTTATCTCATTTTATGCCATCAACACTTTTATAATAGTCAAGAATTGTGCCTCTCTCTGCAGCTTAGTTTCTGAGAATTCATGATCCCTAAGCACAGATTCTTCAACTGTTTTGTGAGAAACGTATCTGATTCCATGGCCTTTTACTCATTCTTTCATGCAGCAAGCATATTCCGTGATTCTTTCTCAATTCAAGAATACAAGGTTGTGCCTACAGTGCAGGCGAGTAATGTTTTTGTGGCTGTGAGCTTTTAATGTGGGCCATCAGTCTCACAGTAAGTCACATTCTCCAGCAAGTGAATGAGCTGTACTCACTTGGAGCTTCCATTTCAGAGACTGATTGAGGCCAAGTTTTCCAGACATGGTACACTCCAGGAGGTGAACCTTTCACTATTAAGTTGTGTGTAGCCCCCCCCCCCCCCATTTAAGCTCAGTTTAGCAGGGAGGTGGACTTGTTGTGTCCCTTCAGTTTCATAGAATTCTTTTGTGCAGTTCTGCTATTCCTACTGAATCCAATGCTTTTTGAAGAGTTCTGGAAAGAAGTGACAATGCTCAGTCTCAGTCCCCCATGATAGCTGAAAAGGGGGGAGTTTCAGGTGCTCAGGTTTTGGCAACGAAAGGAATATGCCAGTCCTAGCCAGGAATGTTCAAAAAGAGTTGGCTTCAGTCGAGGGTATGAATCATTTTTCTAGATCTTCTGATACAATTACTTTTTCCACTTCCTTTTTTAGAGTTTTTCGGATTGCTAGGAAGTCTTCTCAGGCTTCTAGGAGAAAATGGTTCTTAATTTAGTACTGTGACCCATGCCAGGCAGTCAGTTGCATACTGTATAGATGCTTTCAGACACATGCATGATATTGTCACAATTATTCTTTAATGTACATAGGGCAGTGTATGTCCTTCTGTTCCTGTGTTGCAGTATTTTGCATATGGGTTTACCCTTCTAGTCTTACGTACGTACGGCCAGTATCCAAAAGCTTTCAGTCCCTCCTGTGGCCGACATCGGCCTGGCCTTAGGATCTGGACCCGGATCCACGCACTAGATGTTGCGGGTACCTCTGAGGAAGCCGTACTACTGTTGAATGAGAGCACGTCCACAGAGGCTATTCTGGCGACCATTTTGGATGCTGATGGGGGGGGAACCAGTGTGTTCAGGGGTACCTTCCAATTCCCTGCCTCAGACTTTGACACCCGCTCCTAAACAGATGCCCATTGGGACTCTCGAGAGAGAAAAGAAAGCATATTTCTCAGCCAGCAGAAAGTATTCCAGACTGGCAGGCCTTTGGTCAAAGCCTTTTCTCAGCTTTCAAGGCCCTGAGGCCTACATCAGCTGCTTCTGCTCCTGCACCTTCTCCTCTTTGCTTAGACCTAGGCCTCAACCTGCAGAGACAGTTACTAGGGAAGCAGACATGTGTTCAGATTCCTCAGATGATTCCCTCTGTTATAATTCACAACTCTCTTCTCCCTTGGCATATGGATCCCCAGAGGAAGAATCTATAGACCCAGACTCCTCTGTTGAAGACTTGACCTTCTCTGAAACTATTTTTTAAATGAAGGAACACTTCAAATGGGAATCCACAGACATGTTTGAAATACAAAAGAGGTACTATGACCTCATTCATTTGGAAACACCAAGCCCTTCGGCCATTCCTCCTATACTGCCTGTCTTTTTAGATGCCTTTTCTTCTGCATCTCTCAATCCAAAATCACAACTTCCTGCTCCTCATAGAGCAGACAGACTGTGCAAAGTCCCAGATTCAGCTAAGCACTTGATTAAGTGCCCTCTTGCAAATCCAGCTACCATTTCTGTCTCCACAGACAAAGCTTCCAAACTCTTGCCTACAACCATCACCCTTCCTGCTGACAAATACAGCAAACTATAGAAAGGTTAGGCAGAAAGATTTACACCCTTCCACTTTGGCATTTAGAGCTGCTAATTACCAGACTCATATGGCAAAGTACACCTGGTCTCTTCTAGACTCTGCCACCAAACTATTGGAGGACATTCCAGACTCCTCAGCCAAATCAGCCATGTCTTCTCTACTGGCCCTTACGTCTCAAGTCACCAGGCATTCAGTTAAATGTAGCTGTGATGCTGCAGAATCCTCAGCAAGGTCAGCAGCTACAGCTTCTGCACTTTGCAGATACTCCTGGCTGTGCTTGCAACCCATGCTAGATGATTTTAGAGCTAAGCTCAATGATGCACCACTTGACAATGCTGCCTTATTTGGCTCAAAAGTAACAGATCTTTTCAAATCCCTACAACAAAAAGAAAAAGAGATGCAGGATTTAAACATCTGCTAGTTTCCCCTGTGCCTAAATTGTACAGGAACTATCCTGCGAAAACACAGTTCATCAGGAAACGCTCCAATCCTGTTCCTCAAACTAGACACAGACAAGCAAGAAAGAAAAATCCTTCAGCTAGAGCACCTTCCTCCTCTAGTCAAAGGATGCCCTTTCAGGACAGGGCAGGTAGCGTCTGACTACCTGCCCCTCCTGCTTCCCCCACCAGCTGCTTCCATCCCACTGTCTGCTTGCCTTTCCCATTGCTTTCCTGTTTGGAATCAGGTCACTTCAGACAAGTGGGTCCTTTCCATCCTCCAAGATGGTTACTTCCTGTCATGGATAACCTCTAGTAAGTCTAGGCAGGCCACAACCTCCTGCTCACCAGCTGCCCCTCCTGCTACCGGTACTACAATCCCTTTTAAACCAGGGCACTATAGAAAAAATTCCTCCCTCCCAATTTGGAAAAGGGTTCTACTCAAGGATTTTCTCGATTCCCAGAAAAGGAGGGCCGTGGAGACCCATCCTAGACCTTTCAAGGCTCAATCCTTTCTTAAAGGTGCCAACTTTCAAAATGCTGACCCTGCCAACTGTATTCCCTTTTATTATGTGCAAAGGCTTCCTAGCTACGCTAGACATCAAGGATGCCTATTTACACATTCCCATAAGACCCACACACACAAAATACAGATTATTCGTGGGCTCCTCACATTTGCAGTTCTCTGCCTTGTCTTTTGGACTTTCAGCCGCACTCAGAGTCTTCACCAAATGCCTAGCTCTAGTAATGGCCTTTTGCAGGACAAAAGGGATACAAATATTCCCATACCTGGATGACATGCTTTTACAGGCTGTCCGCCAACTAACCCATATCCAGTTTGTAGTCTCTCTCCTACAGACTCTTGGATTCCAAGTAAACTTCCCAAAGTCCAACCTCACACTGACCCAAGACATTGTTTTCTTAGGGTGCAGAGTCTGCACAAACTTGATGGAGGCATACCTGCCCCCAGCAAAGGTGAGTTCTCTTACAGAGCACCTGCAAGGGATTCTACTCTCCCCTCACCTGACTGCAAAGCAGTACCTCAAGCTACTGGTTTACATGGCAGCTACCTTTCCTATGCTACCCCTAGCTCGGCTACAAGTGAGAAAACTACAGCGATGCCTACGCTCTGTCTGGAAGCAGCACAACCACCCACTGCAACACATTTTGCCCTTGTTTCCATGCCTAAAACAGATCATCTTATGGTGGTTGGCCCAGGTAAATTTCAACCCAGGACTCCCCCTCCAACCACCTCAACCTTCTCTAGTCATGCATACAGACACCTCAGACCTGGGGTGGGGGCCACTCTCAGCCATCGAAAAGTTCAAGGCCTGTAGACATGCAGGCAGAAAACAGAACACATCAATGCCAGAGAAATGAAGGGCAATCTTCCTAGTCCTTCAGGCATTCACTCCTTTCCTTCAGAAGGGATCCTCCTGATATATACAGACAACACCACAGTCCTGTGGTATATCAGAAAACAAGGAGGGACCAAGTCCTACCCACTCTGCAGACTTGCAATACCAGTCTGGAAAATAGCCACTTCCCAGAGAATTACCTTGAAAGCAACATACATTCCTTCTGTCCACAACTCTCGAGCAGATTTTTTGAGCAGAACCAGCACAAACAATCATGAATGGATGCTTCACAGGGATATCTTCCTGGACATGGTCCATAGATGGGGTAAACTACAAATAGACCTGTTTGCCTCCGCCAACAACAGGCAACTTCCTGAATACTGTATCAGGACACCAGACCCACAGGCATTGGCAACCGATGCCTTCACTTTCTCATGGAAGGGGAAATACCTTTATGCATTTCCCCCTTCCCTCTCATTCAGAGGGTCCTGCCACACATTCAACAGGACAATCCGAAAATCTTGCTGGTGACTTCTTACTGGCCCCAACAGCATTGGTTCTCCTTACTCCTCCGATTGTCCAAGAGCAATCACCACAGGTTACCTCACAGAGTGGACCTTTCCACACAGCACAGGAGATCTCTAATCCACCCACAGTGGCAGCTGCTACACCTGACCCTGTGGCTGATAGGCTTCTGATCCCATGCAGACACCTTTATAATGAGGGCATGCTTAATGTACTGCAGGTGGCCAGGAAACCTAATACTAGAAAATCTTACCTGTCTGAATGGAAAAGGTTAATTTCTTGGTGTCAAAATAAGCAGCTGGAACTGCTTACCAGTGACATTCCCTAGTGTTGTCTTATTTGTGTGAGTTACTTCAGACCGGCTTGGCATACTCATCTATTAAGCTGCACCTGTCTGCTATCTCTGCATGCCTACCCATGGATCACCCCCTTGTCACCCAGGCTCCCTTTAAAGCTCAGGCTCCCTTCAAAGCTCTTCCTCAAAGGGGTCCTACATCTCAGACCCCCCCCGGAAACCTACACCTCCTCCTTGGGATGTCAACTATGTGCTGGAGAAACTTACACTGTCACACTTTCAGCCTGCTAATCAAGCTTACCTAAAGCTTTGCACCTGGAAGACCGTCCTTCTAGTGGCTATCACTTCAGCCAGAAGAGTATCAGAGCTCCAGGCACTAATGGCTACCCCTCCCTTTCTTGTCTTTCATAAAGACGGGGTTACCCTCAGGATAAATCCATCTTTCATGCCCAAGGTAGTGAATGACCTGTCTCTCAATTGGTCCATCCACGTACCTGTTTTTTATCCAAACCCACAAGGAAGAAGTGAAAGAATACTTAATTCCCTTGATGTTCACAGACAAATTAAATTCTACCTCCACAACATTAAGTCTATCAGAAAGAATGACCTATGTTTTATAACTTTCCACCCTAGAGCACTATGGAAGGCTGTGTCCGAACAGACTATTTCAACTTGGATTTCCAAGGCCATTACCTTCTGTTACCAGCACCATGGTAAATCACTTCAGGGTACAGTAAGAGTCCACTCCACTACAGCGTTGCATCCTCAGAGGTTTTCTTCAAGGGCCTGGACACCTCCTCCGTCCTGGAGGCAGCCACCTGGTCTTCAGTTCACACCTTCACCAAGCACTACAGACTAGACCACATCTCTAGGTCCAGGGCAGGGTTTGCTTGGAGTATCCTGCATGGGTTCCTGGAATCTACTTCCAAACCAGCCACCCCCCTTTTTCAATGAGCTTTGGCACTCACCCATATGCAGAATACTGCAAAATAGGAATAGAAGGAAGAACTTACCATAACCATAGATGTCCTCTTCCATGTTGCAGTATTCCTGCCCTCCCTCCTTCCCCTCTTATCAGCTGTTTCCCTCTCTGGATGGCAATGACTTGGCATTGCCCTATTAGGACTGGCTGTGACTGGGGCCTTCAGTTCTGAGGGCTGGTGCATGCCCACGTCACTTTTATGCCCCACGTACTCTCGCCTAGACCTGATGTCTCACGCACCTAGGAGGGACTGAAAGCTTTTGGATACTGACCGTATGGAAGTAAAACTAGAAGGGTAAACCCATATGCAGAATATGCATAAGGACAGAAGGACATCTATGGTTATGGTAAGTTCTTACACAACTTTTCTTCTCATGAAGACCTTGTAAATTGGGAGAACTGGAACTGAATGGCAAAAGCAAAAGTACTAAAACAAATAACGTACCAAATCTTTATTAAATGCTTTTGTCACAGGACTTCATCAGAATAACCTTAACATGATTGGATTTTGTCTTTTTTGGTAAGAGGGGAGAATTGTGATGTAGTACCGGCTGGTTAAGTAGTCCTGCTTCTTCACTCCAGGGAAATTGGATTTAGTCATTTTTTTAAGCAAGTATGGGTTAACAGTGATTAATAGCATTATTTAAATGTCTCTCTTCATGTAGTGCAGAGATACTTCTCAAGTCATAATGTACTATGACTGTGTCATATGTGTACTTGGGATGCTAGGACTTGAGTGCTTCTGAAATGTGGTAAATCCTGGTGGTGACAGCTGGCTGTGTGACCCTCATCTTGCACAGCCTGCTGACTGGTGCATCAATATGTCTCACTATGTAGTTACCTATGATTAGGATATTGGATTGTGTGGAGTTTTGCCTTGTACGCTTTTGAACTAAGACAGTGTAAGTCTTAGATGTATGTTTTCCCACTGTCTGAGATTGTTGTGCATTTTTGCAGAAGTGAGGGCCTACAGAGACTTTCCCCTGTGAGCATGTGTTTCTCCCACAGACTATTGCAATGGACTGAGCTGATTCTCCTGTTCTCGGGATAGCAAGTTGGTATTCGTTGTTCCCTTTCTTACTTTTCACTTCCTTCTGTGTCTGGGTCATTAGTCACTCCTGGTTGTCTGGATTGCGGTCAAAGCATTGTCCCTCTGTGCAATGGAGCCAGTTGCCTTCATTTTATGTTTCTTGGCAGGGTGTCTGACATTTTCCTTCACTTTTTGAGGGGAGGGGTTGCTAATTTTTTTTTTTTTTTTTTAACTAAAAAAGCCTTGCTTTTTATTTTCAACTTTGTAACTGTATTCCCATTTTTGTAGCTATTAGCTAAGCAGTTCTACATATTGTAAGGGACCTCCATCCTGTTGCAGCAGCCCTTTTCTTTTCTCCTCAGTTCCTTTTCAGATGTTAAATGTTCCCAAAATGAGCCCAGTTCTAATATTCTACCCGAATTGCAGCTGGTTCTTTACAAATACAGGCTGCCACAATTAGCTTTATGTGATTTCCTACTTGTTTTTATTGACCAGTTTGTAATCTGTGCCTTGTCATAAGGCAGTGTTAACTGTAGGAGTCATTGGTAAACTAGAGTAATGTCTAGCCACAAATTTCAGCCATAGCTGCAGCTTTACCTTACCATCTTGCACAGATTTGTTTTTCATGCTATGGCTGTTACGGACCAGCACTGAAGCAGAGTCAAGAGATGCGAGTCCAAGTGCTTTTACCACACAGCAGTGGTTACTAAGAGCAGTATACTTCAACAACTCTCAAAAATAGGTCAAACACTGTCAAATACCATGAGTGGTGTTATTTACAGTATAGTTATCTGTCCTTACCAAATACTTGGGAGCGCTCCAAATGGGACATGTAATCTAATTCCACCAGACATGAAGCAGCAGTGTTGGCCAAGAATATTCAACAGCATTTAAGGGCCAAGCGTGATGGTTGTCTTTTCCATTTACATTCAGAACCACCACTTCACTCCTTTTTCTTTTATGCCTGGCTGGTCAGAATTCTTGTGTGTCTATGGCAAGCTATTGCATAGATGGAGTCTGATAATTATTATACCAGAAGCTTTATATAGGTAAACCAGTTGTGCCTGAAGCTAGTTAAAGGCTGATAAAGACTTTAAAACTTACATAGTGTGATTTGTTTTGCACTGTGTGGTAAGCATTGTTGATGTTAACTTGTGTGTCAGATAGCAGCACAGTGTTAAACCACTACAGCCAGGTAACATATATCAGTAATTATTAGGCCTTATGAACCGTGTACTCTGTGGGGACACATCAGCTGAGTTATAGCCTCTGTGCCATCTTGCCAAAGATGAATCTGACAGCTTTCTGTAACCTCTTTTCCTTGTACATCAGGATGCATGCCAAGAGGCTGTACCTAAAGCAGTAAGAAAGAGATGCTTGTTCACAGTAGTTGTAACCATTGTGCATTCTAATGAGATTATATGAGCAGCATGTTTTCAATGTGACAGTGCTGAAATCTGAATTCATTAGCTGCCTTGCCTGCATTTTATGTATTGCAGTGTTACACCCATTTCAATCTATGCCCAGCTTCAAATACAGCTGACAAAAAAGTGCTAGCTGGATAAGAATTGTGTGTGTGTGTGTGTGTGTGTGTGTGTGTGTGTGTGTGTGTGTGTGTGTGTGTGTGTGTGTGTGTGTGTGTGTGTGTGTGTGTGTGTGTGTGTGTGTGTGTGTGTGTATATATATATATATATATATATATATATGGATGTATGTATGGACAGAGAGAGATTGATTTATTTTATTTATATTTTATTTATTTATTTAACATTTGTTTGCCAGGATAGTCCGACTGGGCAACAGGTGTCCATTTTCAGCAGAGTCCTGGGGAGAAAATCTCCATAAGTTTACAGAGAGAAGAAAAATTTACTAGAGTGACATTACAGAGTAGTAGCATACAGATTGTAGACTTTACAGCCGTTAGTATAATATAAGAGGATATTCCCCCTTTTGGTTGAAAACACAAGTGTACAAAATATACAGTGAGAGTAGGTAAGAACCTGGTAGAGCATTGCAAGATATTTCACAACTGAATAAGAGTATATAAATGTTTTCCATATATACATTCATACATTCAAGCAAATATACATGTAAGAGTATACATGCACATATATGCATACACATGTATACATATACATATACACCCACATGTGTGTGTGTGTGTGTGTGTGTGTGTATATATACACACACACACACACACACACACACACACACACACACACATATATACATACACATGCATGCATACACACATACACTCATATATAGGTTATTGTTCACACACGTAGAAATAGTATGTGGACGAGGCTTCAGGGGGTCAGTTACAGTTGCATAGATGGTTGGTGAAGAGGTATGTTTTAAGTAGGCTTTTGAAGGAGGGTGTCGAGTTTTGTAGTCTGAAGTCAGGGGGAAGGTTGTTTCATATTTTTGCTATTTCATGGGCAAATATTGATTCCCTGGAATTGTTTTTCCACGTGATGGTTTCAATTAAGGCTTTGTTGGAGGACCGAAGCTGTCTATTTGAAGTGTAGAAGTTCAGCATGCCAGTCAGGTCGGGAGGTTTCTCGGGATAGTACAGAACTAGGCGAGCTAGGCTGAGTTTGATGGTACCTTAATAGGTTCAGAAATTCAAGCCGGTGCAAGGCTTGTTAGGGAAAGGCAGTGGTGGGATCATGATTTGGCATTGGTAGCAAATCTAGCAATTTTGTTGTAACAGATGGAAAGTTTAAGGTCAGTTTTGTAAAGATTAGTTAGAATTGGGGATGCATAAAGTAGAGTAGATAGGAGGTAGATCCTGGCTATTGCAATTCAAGATTCGGTGGTTAGATAACCTTTACAGTGATAGAGGGAACCTAGCTTTTTGTGGACTTTAGTGATGGTTGTTGATATGTGCTTTGTGAATTTGAGTCGCTGGTCAGTGGTAACTCCTAGGAGTTCAGCCTCGGTGACAGGGGTGATGTGGGTTTTGCTGGTGGAGAGTATAGAGAAGGTAAGGTTGCTCGTTTTAGTGGAGTGGGATAGCATTAGTTTGTATGTTCCTGGGATTTAGTATGAGTTGATTTGATTAGAAAGTGTAAGGAAAGAAAGATAACTTTGCCACAACGTCTTTTTAGTGCACTGTTCTTAAATGATTTACTCTGTTCTTTTTTCCAAGGATTTTTTTTTTTTAAAACTGCTAGTATTTGAAGTCTGTTAGGTCAGTTTTAGACCCTGTTCTTTGAAATTGCCAGGATTTAATTGATATATTTTGTAACATGTTTACAGGTGGATAAAGAAACCAACACCGAAGAGTCTGTATGTGAGAATGTGGCTGCCAGGCCGAAAGACAGGAGCAACATCAGCTCAAGACAGAGGCAGTTTGTGAGAAATAGCATGATCGTCCGTTCTCAGACCTTTTCTCCTGGGGAACGAAACCAGTATATCTGCAGGGTAAGAATGGGCACAGTAACGGAATTTTTTTTTCTTACTAATGGCCTAGATATTAAACACGTAACGTAGTGCATGTTCTAGCTCAACACTCAGCTGGTACAGTATGGTTGTCCAGCATGGGAAAAAGTTTTAACATGCACTGTACTCACTCTTCATCAGAAGACAGTGTTTCCATGTACTTCAACAAAACTTTGAAGAGGAACCCATTGGTATAGCTCCATTTTTTTGGAAGGGGGATTCCTCTGATTTTATTTTTATTCTTGTAACAAGTCATAGCCTCTTCTGTGCAAACAAAGCTCTCTGTTGACTCATCGCTTTCCTGGTTGAGAAGCAGATCGAATGACATTTCACATTTCTGAGATCAGTTAGTGGAGACTCTTCAGTACTAATGCACCCTTCTTTTTCTATGTGTTTACTAGTGTCCTCTTTACATCAGAATTTGCTTTTGTTTTTCACACCCAACCTTGGTAAGTATTATTTTGTCATTGGTAATGCTTCTTTGGTAGACATTAGATCCTTTTTAAAGACTTCAGATGTATTAGAACCCTCAAAGGCACAGGAATATTAAATGTAACTGAATAGCAGTTGCCTGAACATAACTTATCAAGTCACAGTATTCTGAAAATCAGACCAGAGCATGTAAAGGCAAATCATTTGACTTTTTATAGGAGGTAAAGTGTCCCTGCATCCTCCTCCCAAAACACTTAATTTGTGCATCCTCAGAGTAAAAACAAAATTCAGTTCATCAGGAAAGCCTAATGCTTCTTTTATCCAAAGAGTGTACTTTTCTTGCAGTTAGAATATTAAAGTTGATTGGTCTGGGTACATGGAGTGTTTCTCTCCTTAAAAATGCAGCATTTTAGGTTTATATGTGGTAGTCCATATTCAGGGTATTGCAGTTTGATAAATTCTGCTGATGCAGTAGCAATCAGTTGATTAGATGGGCCCTGGTCATGCTTCATTTTTAAGCATTGTTATTCCACGTATCATTTTAGGGATGCTTTTAAGTAGTTTCCACAACTTAAAAACACAGTAGAGATTATAGAGAGCAATGGGATGTGCTGGCTCCTAGGCATGGAAAAATAAAGGCTGTGATTATGGGAAGCTGACCAGGTTCAAATATAGGTGACACAGGCGAAGTCTGCAGGGAAGGGCTTATGGTGAAACTTCCATTGTGACTCGTTGAGTTACAACTCTGTGATGAACCATGATCTGGTTGGGAACTCAACCTGATACAAAAAATAAATGTTTTTGTAGGGAGCCAGACCCACTGCACCCTCATGTGGAGAACAAGCCTCCCCTCACCCCCTAATCTTGTGTACCAACTCTGTGAATACAAAAACATGAAGACAAGTGAAATTTCATAACAAAGGAATTGGTACCTGGGTACACTTGGAAGCACTGGCAGTGATTTCTTATGGAAAACCATGACCAGGGAGTTAAGCATCATTGAGATGACCTTGATGGAACCTCATCCATTTTGTACTTGAGGCATATGGAAGCTGATAACGAGCAGCCAACACTACCTCATCCATCTCAAGGGAAGGAGATGGTACCAGGCAGCATTATGACTTGAAGATAAGATCTTTCCCTCAGAGCTTCAGCAAGTTGTGTTCTGTCATGACCTGTGGTCACTCTCTAGGTGGACGTTTTTCATGCTGTCACCATGTCTGAAGATTTTTTTTCTCAAATCCATTAGTCTCATCCTACATCTTTTAATGTTGCTGATTGATTAGCTACACTAAATTGTCCATGTATAAGTATGTTATACACACACACACGCACAGAGGTAGGGGTGAGGCATTTGTCATTGTCTTTGTGGTCCCGGTTCTGGCTGAAAACAAAAGGGTATCTGTAATCTTTGGTTCGTTCCTGTCCAGAAGTGGAAAGAAAGTGAAGAAAAGGTCCTATTTTACATTATGCATTCTTTCCACTTCAGTACTAAAGGAGTGGTTCCCATAAGTGGCTTGAACCAGCACCCAGGCTTTTCCCCAAAACTCAAGCTCCTTCTCTAACTCCCACTGTGCATCTTGCCTCCCCAGCACTCTAGATCACATTAGCTGCTTTCATATCCAGACATCTTAACCGGTATTGATCTGTATTGACTCCAGTGTACTACTACAAGTAATACAAGGTGTACTGTGTATTATGTGTGCACA
Organism: Protopterus annectens; assembly: GCF_019279795.1. Lineage (NCBI taxonomy): Eukaryota > Metazoa > Chordata > Ceratodontiformes > Protopteridae > Protopterus > Protopterus annectens. The sequence goes on from NC_056729.1 coordinate 915,567,666, forward strand.
CACATTCGACTCCAGTGTACTACTACAAGTAATACAAGGTGTACTGTGTGTTATGTGTGCACACACATTCGACTCCAGTGTACTACTACAAGTAATACAAGGTGTACTGTGTTATGTGTGCACACACATTCGACTCCAGTGTACTACTACAAGTAATACAAGGTGTACTGTGTGTTGTGTGCACACACATTCGACTCCAGTGTACTACTACAAGTAATACAAGGTGTACTGTGTATTATGTGTGCACACACATTCGACTCCAGTGTACTACTACAAGTAATACAAGGTGTACTGTGTGTTATGTGTGCACACACATTCGACTCCAGTGTACTACTACAAGTAATACAAGGTGTACTGTGTGTTATGTGTGCACACACATTCGACTCCAGTGTACTACTACAAGTAATACAAGGTGTACTGTGTGTTGTGTGCACACACATTCGACTCCAGTGTACTACTACAAGTAATACAAGGTGTACTGTGTATTGTGTGTGCACACATTCGACTCCAGTGTACTACTACAAGTAATACAAGGTGTACTGTGTATTGTGTGTGCACACATTCGACTCCAGTGTACTACTACAAGTAATACAAGGTGTACTGTGTGTTATGTGTGCACACACATTCGACTCCAGTGTACTACTACAAGTAATACAAGGTGTACTGTGTGTTATGTGTGCACACACATTCGACTCCAGTGTACTACTACAAGTAATACAAGGTGTACTGTGTGTTGTGTGCACACACATTCGACTCCAGTGTACTACTACAAGTAATACAAGGTGTACTGTGTATTGTGTGTGCACACACATTCAACTCCAGTGTACTACTACAAGTAAAACAAGGTGTACTGTGTGTTGTGTGCACACACATTAAACTCCAGTGTACTACTACAAGTAATACAAGGTGTACTGTGTATTATGTGTGCACACACATTCGACTCCAGTGTACTACTACAAGTAATACAAGGTGTACTGTGTATTATGTGTGCACACACATTAAACTCCAGTGTACTACTACAAGTAATACAAGGTGTACTGTGTATTGTGTGTGCACACCCATACATATTTTTGCTAACAGTGGAAAATGAGCTTGTTACTATACTACTCTTAGGTTGTTTTAACAGTATTCTCTGATATTTCCTAAACACCTCTGATACTACAAAGGCTGTTCTCAGTTTGCCAAAATATTTCTAAGTTTTGCAAAGTTTTTCTGTGTTTGTAGAAGTTCTCCATTTTGTGCACTTTTTTCTGTATTTGTGACCATTTCTCTGGGTTTGTGAACTTATTTCCAGGGATTCCTGATAGTGCAGGTGTTTTGCCTTTTATTGTAAAGCATTTATTACTGCACTTAAGCTCACAACCAGTTAATTTTACATTGAGAGGGTTTTTTTGCACTCTGGTGGCAGTAAAGGGCTGATTCAACACATACGAGTTGGGAACTACTGATGAACGGCTTATTTTTGTGTTTAGTTAATTGGCCTGAGGGCTTAATAAAAGCCTGCACAAACACTGTTTCCCATGCCTTATATATAAGCAACCTCTTCGGTGTAAAATCCTCTATAGAAAACCCACTCTATAGTCTCCCACTTTTCACAGCTGCTCAAATAGCAGGTTATCTAATAGTGTACTACAAAACACACTCACTTAGACCTTTAAGTGACTCTCCCCTACTCCTTCCCATCTACTACAGATCTGGTATAATGGATACGCATTTCAATGTCATCTTTGTTTCTGGCCTAGTGGATACGAGCATCCTGAGGTGGCGTATTAGCTGCCTCATGTTCACACACAACCATTTAATTTTAGAACAAACAAACGCAGTGTGTGAGAGATGTAGATACACAATGTCATTGGAGGCAAAGCTCTCACATACACACACAAAATATGCATACCAGCTTTTTAGCGTTATAACTAAGAAACACATAGCCCAACATATGCAGAGGTACTTGCTTATAATGTACCCAAACCTCCAAGACCTCCCAAAAACATCTCTCAGTAGCCATGCACACACTCAAAAAAGACAGCATTTCACACAACACACATCTATGAAAATCATAGTACCCCGACTTCCAAGCCCATAAGGCAACACACCATTTAGCCAAACATTGTAGTTATTGGCGATTCCATTGTAAGACATACTGATGTCCCCCTTACCCGGCTAAACAAGGAGAAGATCACAGTGAGCCATCCGTTTGGAGCCAGAATCCACCAGATCACACGTGCACTTTGATCTTTAAACCACAAGTAACAGTATGACATGGTCACAGTCCATGTGGTCATAAACAACCCAAGATGTACCTCACTGGACTGTATGAAGAAAAACATAATGGAGATCTCTGAGTATGTGTCCCAGTCTGGTATGGATCTAGCCTTTAGTAGCATCCGACTTTCCCCAATATACCACAGTACCAGCAAAAAATGATTGGCTTAGTTTCTGGTGTCACAACAAGGGGATCTAATATTTGTCAGCCTGAGGAGACATGATCAGCAAACCGCAATGATTTGCCATAGATGGCTTGCACTTGTCACCTCATGGCTTCTGGATACTGGAAAAAAAAATATCTATCCCCATAGTGCCTTTTTCAGGTTGTGCCAAGTTGTTAAACCCTCCAACATAACAACAATCACTCACAACTACCTAAAAGTACTACTGCTCAGTGCTAGGAGTTTAAATAAAAAAATGCACTCCCTGGAAACACTCCTCACCCTGGAGAATGCAGATATATGTGCAGTCACGGAAACATGGTTCAGAACCATAGAAGGTACCCAGGCTGTCAAAGTCTGCAATGCCTTTCATTCATTTCAGTCATCCTCAGCTCAGGATAAATCACAGGGAGGAGGTGTGTCTCAGTGTTCATAAAGGGCAAGTACACTGCTGTACTGGTCCAACAACATGACTCATTTGAACTGCTCCATGCCTAAGTAACCATAAATATGACCCCCCTATCATATCCTTGCTTGCTACTGATCCACAACATGAGTTTGGAAAGCCACACCTCCTACCTAAACCTACTAGAATCTCTTAACATTCAGCCTAACACCCACAACCACCCCCCTTCTGGTCATTACACAGGAACAGATCCTTACTGCACTCACTAAAGCCAAAAGCACAGCCTCCATGGGTCCCAACATCCTTTCAGGATGCTTCTTATATAGTTTAAAACAGTATCTATCAGCACCACTAGAAACCCTTTTTAACTCATTCACTCCAATGGAGCTCAGGAAGTTTGCACTGTAATTTCCAATGGGCGAAGCCTCAACCTTTTGACAGAATCAAGTCATGTCCTCACATTTCAAACAAATGTTCAGATCTCTGGAACCATAGGGAATTAATTATGAAAGGGGTATAAATGAGAAAATCTTCAGCACAAACTATTTTTATAGTGGTAGTATTCTTTAGGTTCTAGATCTTAAAATGAATTTTAAAAGTCACAGTAAAGACAGCAACTTGAATGGTTGCAATATCTCTGCAACCATTCAAGTTACACACACACACACACACACACACACACACACACACACACTGTCAGCAGCATTTTATTCATCTAGCTGAGAGCTTTTCATATGAGGCTAAGGAGTTTTGTCTGTTACTTTCTTGTTGAGATGTTTAGAAAAAAATAAAATATATATATAAATTAATATAATAAAAACAACAGCTGATATCTATTTACCTGCACTAGCCAGAGGTCATATATTAATGAGTTAAGTTTTCTATTCTGTAAGCTTTAAGATGAAGTAACCTTGTGCATAGCATGATTTTGGAGTTATTGATGCAAATATGAACAAGCAATATTTGACGCCTAGAGGCGTAGTAGGAGTCAACTGCAAGGCACCTGGAGGCATCACTCAGATGTAACTAGTTTGCAATTTGCAAACAGCCTTTGTCCCAGGGGAATGGAGGACTGCAGCAGTTGTCCCTCTGCACAAGGGGAGCCCATCATCTAACCCAGGGAACTGTAGTCCCATAAGCTTGACCAGTCTTATCTGGAACGCCTTGGAGAGAATTATCATAGACCCTGATCCATGACAATGTTGGAACTCTCCAAAAGCTGGAGCAGGCCCAATTTGTCTTTGCCAAAGGGATATCTTGCCTGCTCAGTCTGGTGGACTTCGAGAAAATCACCAGGTTCATGGATAAGGATAAAGTGGTACATGTTGCTTATCTAGACCTGGCCAAAGTTTTCAACACAATCTCCCACTCGGGGATCATAGATAAACTTACTGAGTTAGGCATAAACCCCTACATCATCAGATGGGTAGCCAACTGGCTCACTGACAGGACATATGTTCTCCAGATGGGTGAATCCAAATCCACTTCCAATAGGAAACCTGTTACTGGTGGTGTCCTACAGGGCGCAATGTTGGGGACCCCCCCATGTTTGGTATATACTTCTCTGAAGTGAAGGCCAATGTTGGGGATTTTCTGGATCACCAGATTTGTTGGCAACTGCAAGCTGGGAGCAATCATTGAATCCCCAAATGATGTTGACATCCTACAACCAGACCTAAAAATGACAAACGTCTAGTGCCAAAACCATTGTCTTGAGACTAAATGCTAAAAAATGCACAATTTTACCCTTCAGTAAATCAGATACCCCTGCAAATTATAATGTTGATAGCACAACCATGAAAGTCTGCCCAGTGGCAAGGGACCTAGGAAAATAGACGATACCTAAATCTTTGACCACCAGGTAGCTACAGTTGTGAGGGAATACTTGTGTGGCTCAGCTTATAAGTAAAGGCATGGCATCAAGTTCTAAGGAAGTCGTAGTGCCATTGTACTCGACCCACAACAAGCCCATAATTGAGTACAGTGCACGAGTCTCCATGTACCTGACTAGGCACTTAACACCAATTGGAGCAGCCCCAGAGGTTTCTCACTAAAAAACTGTATAAAAAACATGTCTTATGCACAACGACTAAAGGCCCTATCTCTTTACTCTTGTCATATCATTTCATGAGAAGGAACTTATGCCTGACCTACAAGGCATTCAAAATGTTACATATTTGCAAGAAAAGTTATACAAAAGTTAAGCATTCCATTGATCTGAACCATATTTGTGACTCTAACAGAACTTGTTGGAGAGACAGATTTGTATCTCAAAGGCTACCTCATCTATAGAATAAACTTCCCATCTTCATAAAACAAAGCTCTTCCAAAATAATTTGGAATAATGGATGGGAAATGTAAATTCACTCCTGGGTTACTGCTAATCTCCCTTATGGACAGAGGCAGTCTGTAAAATGACTCTGGGTTCCAACTCCCAAAGACCCACTACCCTGATACTACCCCATCCCATATCTGGGAAATTAAGATATAATGTTGTCATATCCTGGGTATTATTGGTTAGGCTTGTAAAGGCTCTTGTGCCATTAACGAGTAATCATCTATGAACCTATGATAATTGTGTGTTTTTAAGAAAAAATCACGGCTATGCATCACCATTCTACACAATGTCTGTAACTGACCTACTTCTTGATAGTGGTTAGGATAGCATATTGCATTTACTATAATATACAAAAGTGGTATAGTCTAACAAAGTAAAACAGTTTCCTTAAATATTAAAAGTCATATAAAATCACTATAGAAAGAATGAGAAAGAAAAAAAAAATGATTGCTGTAGTTTTACCCCCCTCAGAAAACCATGAAGCATATGTCTTGCACCAAATCAAGTAAAGAAAACTAAGTCCATTATGAAAATATTTGCAAAAATTACTCCTTAACTAAACTAAATACTCACCTAATCTCTTCAGAAGGTTGCATTTCCTGACTCCGTATTTGGCAGAGACTCTGAATGTAATATCAGTGAGCTCTGCTCTTAAACTTGGTTCTTCAGTTTGAGTTTTGGTTTGGTTGCTTTCTGTGCAGAGTCTGCATGCCCTGTCTATTTTTGCTTGAGTTTTCACTGGGTACTTCTGTTTCAACCCACATACCAAATATATAGGTGAATTGGCAATTCCCTGAAGAGTACTACGTGTGCATGTGTGTGTGCCCTGCAGTGAGTTTGCACCTTGTGCAGGAAGAGTTTCTAGGCCTTTTGCCTACTTAGTGTCAGTAGCGCTCTTGCAGCCCTGTATTAGGTTTTTGGTGAATGAGTGAACTAATGAAAACCATAACACTATAGCCTACCTAAAACAATTTCCTATACATAATTTAGTGAAAAATGTTACTTTAAAAGAAATTCTACAAGGAATACGGAAAACTCAAAAGGATCATTACAGCCCCCTCCTCCCCGTAAAGCTGTTTATTGCACACGCATTCCCTAAAATAAACGTGTATGTAATACAGTGTAAAATATAACAAATGTACAAAATTACTTACTTAGTCTCCAAATAGTCACAAAGTGGTACTCACAGTAAGTGTGAGTTGTGCATGAAGCCCAGCTAAAAACACAAAATAACCAAGCCACCAGATAAAAATACATCTGGAAGCCCAGGAAGAACTGGGCGATAAGAATTAAACCTGAAAAAAATACCAAGGGCAGCAGGAAGAAGTGACCCATCCACATTACAGTTAAATAGAATGCATATGAAAGGAAAACCTGTAAAAAGATGAATAACATTTCATGCAAAAGTCACATTAGAAAAGTACAGTTTAACAATCCTGCTTACTCCTACCCTATAAATAGACTTGGTTCCATAGCTGAACATGACGCATAAAACTAAAATAAATAAATTAATTAACTAAAAATAAAACTGCTCACAACACAAAGTAATCCATTTTAGAAGCACATTCCATGCAGTACATCAGCAGCCAGCATCTTGACTCTGTTATGACAACACAACAAACACCCACCTGGGCCTTGAACATCAAAACAAAGCCATGAACTTTAAAGATTATACACAGTAACATGTTGAGTACACCTTGGACCCTGGTTGGTTTTCAAACAATGGGCCTTTCCCCACTTTTTTGATTACTGATAAATGCTTATTTTCTTTTGGATTCAACTTAATAAATTAAGATAATTTGAACTGCTATTATATTCAGCCAGTGTCCATACCACATGTAGCCACTTGATTGTATGCATCTCAAATGTCTGATTGTGAAAAGAAAGGCTACACTAAAGTATCCCTAGTAGCTTTACTTGAATGCACACTATTCTGGCAAACCCAGGTTAATGACTGTTTAACCCAATCGTTACAGCCAGAGTCAGCCATTCACATCTACAGGCAGCCCCCCATACCTAGCATTGTCACCCCATTGTTAACTGTGTATAGCTCAGATGTCTGATTGTGGTAAAACTAAAACTTTTTTCACAACAGTGCAAACCAGTCCTGTAAAGGATAGGCTGTTTAAACTGAGCAGACTAGAGGGGTAAGTTACTGCCATCCAAAACTAACCTTCCTCTCCATTTAGTGTCTATAATACTAAATAATTTGCTGTAAAACCACAAATTTTGTGAGGCACAGACCAAAAATAAAGAAAAATCTGGGGATATTTTGTAATTTCAAGGAGAGTTTTAATTTTGCCTCTCACAAAAAATCAGAAGAGAGAAATATTTTAATATATTTCATACAAATGCTCATATAGGCCTGTAAAGCTATATTTTAAAATAAGCAAACAGCAAGTCTGTAAGTTGTTTTCATTCACAGCCAACCCAACCCATTTAGTCATCCATGATTTGCCATAAAACCACATATTTTATGAGGCACAGACCAGTAACATAAAGCAAAGTCCAGGGACATTTTGTAATGTCAGGAAACAGTTTCAACTTTCACACATTCACCAGAGAATAAATATTTCAATGTCTTTCATACAAATGCACACTAGGTCCTGTGAAGTCAGATTGCAAAGCAATGACATAAAAGGGTAAACAGATTTCATTCATAGCCAGCACCCCACCCTCATTTAGTAAATACAGTCCTCAATGATTTACCAAAAAAATGTTGAGGCACATACAAAAACATGAAGCAAAGCCAGGGACAGTCTGTAACATCAGGGAAATTTCATCTTTTTTTTAGATGCACAAACAGTAGCCAGTGTCTACTGCAGAATTTAATATGAAGAAATGCCAAGATACTTTCATGCACAGCCAACCTGCAGCCCCCCCCCCCCCCGGACTGACATTGTCTTTGTTTTTGTATCTAATTGCCTGCCAGTATTAAAAAAAAAATTCCCTCACATTGTTATGACCATCTACAGTAATCTGCCCATCTGCAGCACTCCATTTTACTGTACTGTTTAATATTCTGCAGCTTTTTTCTCATTTTCCCCAATGAATCATGAGAAGCTAACAATTAGAAAGCTCAGTCTTCATCTTTTTGTATTTTCCATAAGTATGGGTATTGCTGAACCAATTCAAATGTGGTTGTATATTTTATTTTCATTTATTTTATACCCCAAAAAGATGTGAAACTGTGACTGACATCCATTGCTGGACTTATCAAGTGCAAACAAGTGCAAATAAAGCTGACTTTTTTATAGTACCATACAATTTATATCTTTGAATTTATGAATCCATTATTTATTTTTGTCCAGTGGTTTTAAATGTAAATCAAGTAACAGTGGGGAAAGAGGGCATCCACACCTCATTCCTCTGTTCCATTACAGCTTGTCAGATAGGAACCCTCCCACCTTATTTCTTGCCCCTGTCCCTTCGTGCAGCTTCCATATTAACCTTTTTTTTCTGTCAGGGAGTGAAAATGCCACCACTCTTCTGCTTGTTAAATTCCAGCTGTCTCTATCAAATGCTGTTTTTGAATCAAGAATCGCCAACAATAGTGGCATTTTCTTAGACTCTGCTTCCTTTGCATCTTCATTGTTATATTAGTGTTGTTGTTGTTCTTCTTCTTTTGGGTACTCCCGTTAGGGGTCGCCACAGCAGATCAACTGTTTCCATTTCTTCCTGTCCTTTGCATCTTGCTGTGTCACACCAACCACCTGCATGTCCTCTCTCACCACATCCATAAACCTTATCTTAGGCCTTCCTCTTTTCCTGTTACCTGGCAGCTTCATCCTTAGCATCTTTTTCCCAATATACTCTGCATCCCTCCTCAGCACATGTCTAAACCAACGTAATCTTGCCTCTCTGGCTTTGTCTCCAAACCTTCTAACTTGGGCTTGACCCTCTAATATACTTATTCCTAATCCTGTCCATCCTCGTCATACCCAGTGCAAATCTTAACATCTTCGACTCTGCCACATCAAGCTCTGACTCCTGCCTTTTTGTCAATGCCACTGTCTCCAACCCGTATAACATAGCTGGTCTCACTACCCTCTTGTAGACCTTCCTTTTCACTCTTACTGGTACTCATCTGTCACAAATCACTCCTGACACTCTTCTCCACCCACTCCATCCTGCCTGTACTGTCTTCTTCACCTCTCTTCCACACTCACCATTACTCTGAACTGTTGATCCCAAGTACTTAAAATCATTCACCTTCGCCACCTCTACTCCCTGCATCCTCACCATTCCTCTATCCTCCCTCTCATTCACACACATATATATTCTGTCTTAGTCCTGCTGACCTTCATTCCTCTTCTCTCTAGAGCATATCTCCACCTCTCCAGGGTCTCCTCCACCTGTTTCCTACTCTCACTACAGATCACAATGTCATCTGCAAACATCATAGTCCACAGGGACTCCTGTCTGATCTCGTCTGTCAACCTGTCCATCACCATTACAAATAAGAAAGGGCTCAGAGCTGATCCTTGATGTAATCCCACCTCCACCTTAAACGCATCCATCACTCCCACCGCAGCCCTCACCGCTGTCACACTACCCTCATACATATCCTGTACCACTCTTACATACTTCTCTGACACTCCCGATTTCCTTAACTCATATTAGTGTTATAAAAGTGTTTTCTTCCCCTCTTCAAAACCTCACTGACCTAATCCAGTCAATTTTGGTAGCACCTTTTCCATTCTTAGCTTGTATAGACAAATACTTGATAATCATAGTTTGAAATTGAAATGGGTCTATAAAAAGCCAGATCTGAAGATCTTTACCCCCTTTTGGTAATACAGCCAGCATAGCTTTCTTCCAAGATGCTGGTATCCCCCTCCATGCCAACTGTTGCATCAATTTTTCCAGATATTTAGCACGTTCTTACTTACTAACTTCCACATTTCCACAGCGATACCATCTGTTCCTGAAGACTTTTCTGTTTGATTTTGCATCACTGTTGTTTCTTCTCTCTTCCTGCCTTAGCAATGAATTTTTGAGCCTTTTTTTTCCTCCAACTGTGGCATAATCAAGTCATCCGTAAATATTTCCATTTGTGCCTTTTCTTAGTTTTCCCATTAGCCTGCTTTTTGCAACTTTTAGTTATCATTTCTGAAATGTCTCTAATACCTGTATAGGATCTGTCATTATTTTCCTAGTCATATACTTCCTATCTTTAGCTGCAACTATTTCTACTTTCTTTTGCCCAAGTCATTGTGTTAATATTTTTTGTGCTGTACAATTATCAAAAATAGTTCCTTAGCATCAAGCCTTAACTCATGCATGTTGTGCAAATGCTCCCTCATTTTTCCTTTAGTTCTTTGCAGTTTTCTCTTTTTACTATGTACCATTCTCCTTCTATAGTACTTAAATTGTTGTTAGTCCTTCTAAATAGTTTCAATTACTTCTTTCCTATATCTTTGTCTCTTATATCTACTGTATTTTTAACATCCTTTTTTTTTTTTTTATTTTATTCCACTTAATAAATCTCCATCCTGAAGTAATTTCTGCCTTCCCTGCCAACTCTCTAATCATTTCTACTACCTATTCCTTAACGTTAAATGAAAGCCACCACAACACCAACATTTTAAAGTTTACTGGTTTCGTTGTGCTGCTGTAGCATTGTTGCCTCATAGCAAGACGTTATCCCGTTCTATTCTCAGCTAGAGCGTCTTCTGTGTGGAGGCATACGTGAATGGGGGATGCCTTCATTGAAGGTTGTGCATCAGGGCTGGTAACCCGGTACGTAAAATCCACTACCAATCATTAGCGGACTGGAGTTCCGCTGTGGCGACCCCTAACCGGGAAAAGCCGAAAGACACAAACAAACTGGTTTCGTTCTTTAATATCCAATAATTTCATCAGAACTGTTCTGATAAAGTTCTTGTATATTAAAGAAGTGAAGCACTAAACTTTAAAATGTTGGTGTTGTGGTGGCTTTCATTTGAATACAGGAATTTCAGTGTGTTATTTAGTTTTATGTCCTTCCACTTGGTTTTGTTTTGGGTTTACGCCTTAATTTGATCACAGATAAGTAGGTGAGCACCACTGTGTTCAGTTTTACATCATCTTTATCTTAGTTTTTATTGTTGCATATTTTGATAATAATTACTGTATGGATCTCAAAGTTTTGAATACACATTTTAATACACATGCTGATATGAAGTATAATTTCTAACCAGACTAGCAAAGTTATTGTTTTTGATGAATAATATGTACATTCTGTCTGCTAAACTTTTCATCTTCCATACTAAATATTCTCATATACTTCAGAAATCTGTTGTACACTTTTTTTTATAGTGTCCCTTCTGGCTCCCTCTGATACATTCTCACTATTGCAAATCATGTTCTACATTCTCACTGTTGCAAATCATGTTCTAGTCTCCACCCCATGAATGATAGTCCCTGCTGAAACTTATTATTCCTCCCAACATAATAGTTTTAGGTAGGACATAAATACATACTTGTGTAATCCTCCTCTGCTGCCAATAGCCCTTACTAACATAAGTCTATCTTTGAGTATTGTTTCCTCTTCTGTCAGTATTGGAGCCTCTTTCACAAGCAGAATTATTATTCCCCCTTTTCCTTCGTCCCTGATACTCTGCTGAATGTCCTTCCTTAAATCCTTTTCTTGTCAAAATTGCTTGTTCATTCCTGTCTAAATGCATCTGTTGTGACATTGCTGTTTGCATCGTACACTACTTAAATGTAATTTAATGCCATCTGCTTTGCCTGTAAGTACTAGGCCATTTACATTCCATGTTAATGTTGACAAAACAGGCATTCTGTTTAAAAGCGGTCAGTTGCTAGAAATTTGTGGTATTCAAATAGGAAGTTTTTTGTCATTCTTGTTTGGGGGAAATGGAGTCTTGCAAGATCTACATAGTTAGTTTTACAAATGGCAGGAGATATTCCAGAAAAGAGTAAGTTTGTGTAGGTAGTAGGAGGCAAAGTTCGGATAGCATTTTAATAGTTGGGCTTGGTTGTGTCTTTGGGAGATTGTGAGGCTAAGGGGAGGGGGTTTATGTAATTATGGTGTTGTAAGTGAATGGCATTCATGTCTGAAATAATCAGAAAAGTGTACAAAAAATGGGCACTCACTATAGAAGCAAAAACTTTGACAGCTGCCGTGTAGCCATTGCCAGAACCCCACCTACTGTCGACCCTTCTCTACGCCTCACCCATACTTACCAACTTAGTCAGACCTTGACAAACTAGAGATGTGCTACAATAAAATAACAAGGTTTGCCACTGGATCCACATGCAGGGCACACCACAACCTAACTCTAAAAGAACTCGCTTGGCTTGAGTTACCACAGCCTCTGATATACAACCAGCTAATAATAGCCCATAAACTTCTTTAACAACCTGAAAAAAACTCCTTTGCTCCTAAACTTAGTACAACCTTGCATCAACTTGCATACACTTCGTTCTACAAATAAATCTCTGTTACAAGTAATCAAAACTAACAACACTGCAGGAAACTCACTGTACTCATACCATGTCTCAAAAAACTGGAATTTACTTCCATATCACATAAGAAATATCACCAACCCAACCCACTTCAAAACACTAAAGAATCACCTTGCTGATTCATGGCTCTGCTCATGCTACAGCCCTGGCTAATTCTCAAAACATCTAATGCCATACCCCCTAACCCACTGAACTTAGTCATTACTAGCTCAAATTAATAGCTCTTGGCATGCTGCTCTGTTGTTGGTCTACTGCTGTGACTGGCTGCATCTCAACTATTAATATCCACACTTTTTTTGTGCTACCAACTTTTGAAGTAATGCTCCTACTGTGTAGCTCAAAATCACATCACTATGTATATCTGCTATGTCTGCTTGTTATCTGTTAGTTGCTTTCGCTGTAAATGGAATTTTTTAATATGTGTAATAGTAATTTTGTATGTGGAGCTTTTCTCCCCGGGCCTCTGCTGAAAATGGGCTTTGTTCAGTTGGACTTTCCCAGTAAACAATGTAAAATAAAATAAATTATAATTTAAAAAAAGAAAAAAACATTTTTTACTAAAATTAAAAGAAATGGCTTCAGTAATTTAAGATGCTTCTAAATTAAAAGAAAACTAAGCTCATAGTATTTTCATCTCTAATCTAACAATCAAATTACTGCGGTGTAAAAATATTATTAGTGACTGGGTTTTTCTTGCAGTTCTTACTGATATATACATACACATACATACATACATATATAAAATCAGTGTTGTGTAATATATTTTGTTAGTTCATGCTAATTGCATGTGAAAAAGTATGCAAAGCTAACTACAAATCCAAATTAGCTTCCTCAACAAAGGACAGCCATAAGGTGTTCTTTAGTTACATGTGTAATCTAAAAGGAAAGGCTCAGATGTGCCAGACTGGTAGTTAATGATACCACATATACCAAGCCTGTGAACACTGCTAACCTGTTAGACAGGTTCTGTGAAAATTTCACTCCCCCTCCCCCACCACACTTACCCCAAGACATCCCTACCACCTGTCCTCTACCCTGTATCTCTAAAGAGCAGGTCATAAATGCCTTCTCTAAGGTCAAAAATACAGCATCTGTGGGACCTGATAACATTCCAGGCTGGCTCCAACAAGAATTAGCAACACCATTGGGTATTCTTTTCAATCATAGTCTAAGCACCGGCTTTATCCCAGCTGAATGGAAAAAGGCCACCCTTATCCCCTTGCACAAAGCTGGTGCTTCCACTGACCATGGGAACTATAGACCTACTAGTCTGACTAGCCTTATCTGCAAGGCCATGGAGATAAGGAGTCCAAACACTAAAAACTATTAAACCAAAAATGTGGCACTAGGAACGATAAAAGCAGGCAGCAATATTGAAAATTAAATTACCACTGTTTATTGTAAGCACTTTCGGCTCGGTCAATTCCAAGCCTTCATCAGACAAAACAGTATCACTAAACCAATCCACATTTATATACTTCTAAATAATTAAACTTCAATAAACCATTAATTAATCCTTAAAGCGGTCATTTAACATTGTGTTTCAAATACATAAAAACTTCCATATTAAAATACATTTTAATCTCCAGCTCAAACTAAAAGTAAAATAAAATAACTTTTCCTAATGTAGATAATATTTAGAAATGTGCAAATAGATCAACTAGTATTATAAAATTGTAAACTTTAAATGCATAATGTTAACCTTAAACTATTAATTCATTGCAAAATTAATATAATGGCATCGTAACTTTTAAACACAGATCTCATTAAATAAATATATTTACATAAAAATGTGCTTGAATATCAACAAATAAAATAATTACTGTGTTATTAATGATAATCAATTACGTTAAGTATATCTCATTATTAAAAATGATTAAATTAATTTTTCATGAGTATTTCCAGTTCCCTCTAATAAACTTTTTATCTTCTTAATGATAATAATTTTAACACACACTTAATGGACAGGACTTCGTTTAAGCCTGGAAGCGCATGAGCATTCTTAACTATCTGCCATCTCAATTCATCCAACTCAAGTTTTAAATGCCAAGGACCACCTCTGATGTCAATACATCTCTGTTGTAAAATTATAAACTTGAATGAATGAGTAGGATTGTGCATAATGTGTTTAGCTAGGGCGTTGTTAGAATCCCTATTATTTATAGCGTAACAGTGCTCATAAATTCGTTGTTTGAATTTTCTTTCTGTCTTCCCAATGTAAAATACATTGCAAGACTGACATAAGGCTGCATATATAACGGCTCTAGAATCACAATTAAATCTAGAATTGAGGTAATATTTGTGGCCGTTAATATTACAAAAATTGCTGACTAAAATGTGTTTACATTGTGTACAACAGCCACACTTAAACATACCTTTGATTTTGGAATGTGTCAAACAAATATCATTCTTTTTTTCAATTATGTTTTTCAAATTAAGTCCTCGTCTATAAGTTAACTTGGGCTTATACCCTAAAGATTTTGAAAGCTGTTCGTTGCTACCAATCAAAACCCAATTCTTATACAAAATCTTCTTGATAGAATTAGAATCAAGAGAATAAGTGTGTATAAAACTTATTTGGTATGATTCTTTACTAGGTAAAGTAGAAGAGTTAGAAATATTTGGGTTTGCATCTTTTAAAGAATTGTTAACCAGTTCAACTTGAGACGAGTTATGACTACTAATAGAATGGTATGTATGTTGGTCAAGGTTCAGTAGAGGGGCAAAAGAACCACACGCCCTTTTATGTTCAACTTCTAACCTAATAGTTGTTATTATTTGAGAAGGATAGCCCCTATTCAAAAACATAGTTTCTAATAAATTACACTCTTGTTCAAAATCTAAATCATCCGAAATCATTCGTGCTGCTCTCACCATTTGACCTTTTACTACAGCACGCTTCTGATGTTGAGGGTGATTACTAGTGTAATGCAAGAAAATGTTAGAATATGTTGGCTTTCTATAAATTTTACTTTTAAAGCAGTGCCTTACTTGATCCTCTTCCAACATAATGTCTAAGAAATTAATAGAATCAACCCCTATTTCATGGGTGAATTCCAAAAATGTAGTTGTCTTAGATATATCATTAATAAAGCTCGGAATCTCAGCTACATCACCTTCCCATAAGCAAAACATATTATCGTGATACCTTGTGTACCAATAGACGTTACTCTGAAAGGTGTTCTTTAGTTACATGTGTAATCTAAAAGGAAAGGCTCCGATTTGTGCCAAACTGGTAGTTAATGATACCACATATACCAAGCCTGTGAACATTGCTAACCTGTTAGACAGGTTCTGTGAAAATTTCACTCCCCCACCACACTTACCCCAAGACATCCCTACCACCTGTCCTCTACCCTGTATCTCTAAAGAGCAGGTCATAAATGCCTTCTCTAAGGTCAAAATACAGCATCTGTGGGACCTGATAACATTCCAGGCTGCTTCCTACATGGGCTCCAACAAGAATTAGCAACACCATTGGGTATTCTTTTCAGTCATAGTCTAAGCACCGGCTTTAACCCAGCTGAATGGAAAAAGGCCACCCTTATCCCCTTGCACAAAGGTGGTGCTTCCACTGACCATGGGAACTATAGACCTACTAGTCTGACTAGCCTTATCTGCAAGGCCATGGAGATAATCATCATGGACCTTATCAACAAAGACATTGGTAACCACCAGACACTTGACCCTACTCAATTTGGATTTGTCAAAGGGAGATCATGCCTGTTAAACCTGGTGGACTTCTTCAAGACAGTCACCAAGGCCCTTGAGGGGAAATCTGTGCACTCAGCTTTCCTAAACTTAGCCAAGGCTTTTGACATTATCCCCCCACTCAGGTGTAATTGACAAACTCACGCAGCTAGGTATCAACCCGTATATCATTAGATGAGTCACTAATTGGCTCAATGATAGAACCCATGTAGTCAAAATAGGGGAATCCACCTCCAACAGCAGGCCTGTAACCAGTGGTGTTCCATAGGGATCAGTCCAGGGACCTCTATTGTTTGGAATTTATTTCTTGGAAGTGCAAGCTAAAACTAAAGGTCTGTGGCTGACAAACTGGGAGCAGTCATAGAATCTCCAAACGATGTCAGCATCCTGCAAGAGGGTCTTACACAAACAGATGACTGGTGCCAAATTCATGGCTTTAAACTCAATACAAAAAAATCTATTATCATCCGTTTCGGAAGAGTGATGTTCCTGTTAACTACCACATCAATAACACCATAAGTATACACTCAGTGGTGAGAGACCTGGGCACACAAGTTGACAGCAACCTTACCTTTGATCACCATGTCTCCACAGTGGTAAGAAGGGCATTCTATACTGCTCATCTTATAAGTAAAGTCATTGCTTCCAGAAAAAGAGAAGTTATAACCTCCATGTACTCTTCCCTCATCAGTCCAATAATTGAGTACAGTGCTTTTTTTTGCATTTACCTTTCCAAGCACCTGCAGCAATTGGAGAGACCACAAATGTTCCTCACAAGGAAAATTCAAGGTCTTCAGCATCAATCCTATGAGGACCATCTGAAGTCACTGTCTCTTTATTCTGTTTTATACAGACTGCTCAGAGGCAGTCTTTGCCATGCATTCAAGGCAATCTTTGACCCTGCTTTATTGGAAATGCTGCATGTCCATAAGTCAAACGGTACACTGGTTACTCTCTCTAATTGCCTTAACCTGGTATGAGACATTAATAGAACCTGCTGGAGGGGCAGATGTGTCTCCTAGACACTACCACACCTTTGGAACAGATTTCTGCTTCATGTCAAACATAGCACCTCACTGTCCCTTTTCAGACGCAGTCTGGATGATTGGATGGATAACCGTAAGTTCACCTCAGGGGTTCCACCTTTGTCCCTCTTGGACAAGGGTGATAGGTGCTGATCGTGGAAATAAGGGTAAAACTTGGCTAGTCTTGTTAGGGCCTTAGGTTCATTAGCCTAGTAACTTTCTAGGAGCCTATAATGTAGAGCTCTTCTCTACACAGGCCGCTACTGAAAGGGGTTTTCCCAGTCGGACTTTCCTGGTAATCAAAAGCTAATAAATTAATATAGGAGGATTTTGAATCTAGACATGTCAGGTGTTCATTCAAGTGCTTTCAAGCAACATATGAAGTACATAACATTTAGGATGATCACTGATAACACAGCCTGTTAGAATTGCAATAAATCTTTGCAGAGTCCCCTAGAGTTTTAGCGTTTTTGATAGTTACTTGTCATTGGTCAGTCGTTAACTCTTGTGTGTTAACTGAATGACTCACTGCCGTGGTGGCACCTGTCTAGTTTGATAATTGGCAGATGGCATTCTCAGCTTAAAGCTTTCAGTCTAAAATTTCTTATGGGCCCTGTTCTGGACCTAGTCTTAAGTGGGAGAAAGCCGCAGTACAGGTTATCCCATTCAAATTAGTTATTGTGCAGCAACTTCTGCTCCTCTGAATAATTTGTTAGATTTAATTTCTTTTATGTCTGTCCTGTTAGTGTATCATTTCAACGTTTAGCACCCCCCCCCCCATCTTTTGTGGCTTTTACATGCATGAGAGTCTTTTACTGGACTGGCCATAGCCAATGGCTTTTGAATTTTTGAACAAAGCTGAGTGTTTAAAATTGAGCTCTAATTTTGTAGGTTATACTTCATAATGCTGCTCCACTTTTCTAATCACTCTTCTGGAATATAGCCATTCATCCACTCATTCTGGAAAAAAAACAGCAAAAGGAAGTGTAGGAGGTACTTAGTGCTGCAGGCAATTTCCAAGAATTGTACAAGGAAGTTGTTGAAGTGGTTAACAGAAGATGTGTCTGTCTGTTTGGATTGATGTAGCTGTAGTATTTACATCCATTGTTTACTGCCTCTCACTACAGCTGTATTTAAAATTTATAAATGTTTCAGATGTGGTGGTTCAATTTATGTGGTTTTGAATTATTCATTATTGAATATGGGGAATTATGTTTAGGGAAGAACATATCAAGAAGAAACACTGTAATTCCATAGCAAAATTTTGCTAATGTGCTCTTTTTTTGTTTGTTATGTAGTTGAATCGCAGTGACAGTGATAGTTCAACACTCGCCAAAAAGTCACCCTTTGTGCGAAATGCCACAGAACGGCGCAGTCTGAGAGTTAAACGGGTATTTATTGCTGGAGTATCTTTTTCAGGTTTTCACGTTTCAGCATTGACAGTTTTTGCTGCCTTCATACACTAATTTGTTTTGCCTTCTCCATGTTTGTACACATTTGTTTACAGCCTGTTTGTCAGCCAAGAAGAGTAGCACAGGGACATCATATTCTGACGTCTTTGGACTTGGAACTGGACCTACAGGCATCACGGACAAGACAGAGTCGCTTGAATGATGAGCTGCATGCACTGAGAGACCTGAAACGTTTGCTTGAAGAGATGAAAGCCAGAGGAGAGACTGAACTTCCACAGTGGGTTTTGGAAGATGACAGGTTCCAAAAACTGTTGAAACAGGCTGAGAAGCAGGTACATACCACACTGCCTTAGATGCTGCTACCCCATTTTAGCAGTAATTATACCTTTTTAAATAATTTTGAGGTACTACAGCACATTGGTAATAGAAGTACACTGTAGGTTTTAAACGGTGGACGTTGGGCATATATCTCAGTGCAGCTTAACTTTTATAGTGCTTTTCACACACAGAACTTTACAGAACAATTGAAATTTAAACAGGCAGACATTAAAATGCAAAAGCACAGTTAACGCTACTCAACTCCGCTTTTATTGTACTTCTTTGTTACAAAGCACTTTATAAACAAGATGTGGCAAAAATCCATGTGTGCAAGCTGAATATTCCATGAGGTATGCACGTAACCATGTTTATTTACTGAATAATGAAAAAGCATCTTACATCCACTGTTCTGGTCTTTGTTTGGTAATTGCACTTTTAGGCAGATTAGAATTTCTTAAAGGTGCATTTTCCCCTAAACCTAAGAGCTGGTAGTCTGTCTGAAATGTCTGCCATTATCTGTGGAGAGATTTAGCATGTACATCCAGGCTGTATGGAGGGCTTCTGACTCCTGTCTTCATTTTGAGTGAAGGCAGTACTTAACATGTAGGTAGTCTTTCTATGCAGTCTTTATATAAAGATTTTATTTCTTCTTCATTTCTTCATTAAGAGAGAAGTAGAAACTTGGCTATTTTAGAGAACTGTCTATTTTTAAACAATAAAATATTTTTAATTGCCCAATGTAACAAAATATTAAATTATTTAAGATCTGAGAAATATTTCATGGTGTAATACACTTGTTTCTTAGAAGTAAATAATCTCAGTCAGTTTGTCTTCGAGTCAGACACAGTAAAATTTGCATTTAGCTGGCTTATGTTTTTATTTCTTGTTCTTGAGAGAGAGAGAGAGCCCTGACGACTGTCCTGGTGTCCTTAGTTCAACAAGTAGCTTGTCCACTTAACAGTGCAGCCAGGAGTGCGAGTGTCGCCATCATGTAGGAGGAGAGAGGATAGTGATTCTTGACTGGCTTGTACCACAGCTGTAAAGACAGAGCCGTACTAGAGACTGGAAGCTCATCATGCTGTGGGAACTAGATTGAGAGGATGTAGTCATGGCTACCCAAGGCAGTGACGGTAGCCCCCTGCTGGCAAATGTGGGAGAGCATGCATGCAGTGACTTAGAGGGCATAGGTGGCCTGAACAGTGATGAGAGTTCCCACTTCACCAGTAAGGGTGGGGGTTTTGTTCTGAAAAATGTTGCCAGTGCCAGGGTGCCAGTAAAGAGCACAGTGCCATCTTGGATGCCTAGACGATGGTCCCTTTGAGGCTTGAGGGTCAGATGTAATAGGGACAAAATTCACACAACAAAGTAAGAAATAATGTTGTAGGTTGTAACAGGAGGAAGAAAATCATGGCAAAAATTAGGAGGTGCAGCACCTAACAAGATAAAAGCATTGGACAAATAAAGTCTACCAAAGCCAAATTTGAGGTACGTTTGGCCTCCCAGGCCAAGGACAACCATAAAGCATTCTTTAGCTTTGTCTGCAACCTCAAAGGCAGTACACAATTGTATGCAGAGCTAATTGTAAATGGAGCCACCTATACTGAGCCAGAAGATGTAGCAAACCCTCCAGGCTGATAAATTCATCTCCAACTTTACCCTTCCCTCCCACTCAACCTTCCCTCAGGAAATATCAAATGTAACTCCCCCTACTATCACTAGGGAACAGCTCCTTAATGCTCTCCAAGACCAAAAACACTGCATCAATGGGCCCAGTCAGTATCCCAGGATGCCTTCTAAATAGCATGAAACATGACCTATCAGGGCCTCTGGAATTACTTTTTAACGGTAGCCTCCAAACAGGCTTCATGCCTCATGAATGGAGGAGGGCAACAGTCTTCCCTCTGCACAAAGGTGGGCCATCTACAGACCCTGGAAATTACAGACCCATAAGTCTCACTAGTCTTGTATGTAAAGCTATGGAAAGAATTTTCATTGAGATGATCAATAGAGATGTAGTAAACCTCCAGACTTTGGACCCAACCCAGTTTGGTTTTGTCAAGGGCAGGT